>NC_134363.1:1220956-1442411 GCF_048569485.1 Anomaloglossus baeobatrachus
CAGTCTGGAGAGCAGTGTGTTTACCTCTCTACACTATATACAATGTATCAGTCTGGAGAGCTGTGTGTTTACCTCTCTACACTATATACAATGTATCAGTCTGGAGAGCAGTGTGTTTACCTCTCTACACTGGATACAATGTATCAGTCTGGAGAGCAGTGTGTTTACCTCTCTCTACACTGGATACAATGTATCAGTCTGGAGAGCAGTGTGTTTACCTCTCTACACTGGATACAATGTATCAGTCTGGAGAGCTGTGTGTTTACCTCTCTACACTGGATACAATGTATCAGTCTGGAGAGCAGTGTGTTTACCTCTCTACACTGGATACAATGTATCAGTCTGGAGAGCTGTGTGTTTACCTCTCTACACTATATACAATGTATCAGTTTGGAGAGCAGTGTGTTTACCTCTCTACACTATATACAATGTATCAGTCTGGAGAGCTGTGTGTTTACCTCTCTACACTATATACAATGTATCAGTCTGGAGAGCTGTGTGTTTACCTCTCTATACTATATACAATGTATCAGTCTGGAGAGCAGTGTGTTTACCTCTCTACACTGGATACAATGTATCAGTCTGGAGAGCTGTGTGTTTACCTCTCTACACTGGATACAATGTATCAGTCTGGAGAGCTGTGTGTTTACCTCTCTATACTATATACAATGTATCAGTCTGGAGAGCTATGTGTTTACCTCTCTACACTATATACAATGTATCAGTCTAGAGAGCTGTGTGTTTACCTCTCTATACTATATACAATGTATCAGTCTGGAGAGCAGTGTGTTTACCTCTCTACACTGGATACAATGTATCAGTCTGGAGAGCAGTGTGCTTACCTCACTACACTATATACAATGAATCAGTCTGGAGAGCTGTGTGCTTACCTCTCTACACTGGATACAATGAATCAGTCTGGAGAGCAGTGTGTTTACCTCTCTACACTGGATACAATGTATCAGTCTGGAGAGCAGTGTGTTTACCTCTCTACACTATATACAATGTATCAGTCTGGAGAGCAGTGTGTTTACCTCTCTCTACACTGGATACAATGTATCAGTCTGGAGAGCAGTGTGTTTACCTCTCTACACTATATACAATGTATCAGTCTGGAGAGCAGTGTGTTTACCTCTCTACACTATATACAATGTATCAGTCTGGAGAGCTGTGTGTTTACCTCTCTACACTATATACAATGTATCAGTCTGGAGAGCTGTGTGTTTACCTCTCTACACTATATACAATGTATCAGTCTGGATAGCAGTGTGTTTACCTCTCTACACTGGATACAATGTATCAGTCTGGAGAGCAGTGTGTTTACCTCTCTACACTGGATACAATGTATCAGTCTGGAGAGCTGTGTGTTTACCTCTCTACACTGGATACAATGTATCAGTCTGGAGAGCAGTGTGTTTACCTCTCTACACTGGATACAATGTATCAGTCTGGAGAGCAGTGTGTTTACCTCTCTCTACACTGGATACAATGTATCAGTCTGGAGAGCAGTGTGTTTACCTCTCTACACTATATACAATGTATCAGTCTGGAGAGCTGTGTGTTTACCTCTCTACACTATATACAATGTATCAGTCTGGAGAGCTGTGTGTTTACCTCTCTACACTATATACAATGTATCAGTCTGGATAGCAGTGTGTTTACCTCTCTACACTATATACAATGTATCAGTCTGGAGAGCAGTGTGTTTACCTCTCTACACTATATACAATGTATCAGTCTGGAGAGCAGTGTGTTTACCTCTCTACACTATATACAATGTATCAGTCTGGAGAGCTGTGTGTTTACCTCTCTACACTATATACAATGTATCAGTCTGGAGAGCAGTGTGTTTACCTCACTCTACACTGGATACAATGTATCAGTCTGGAGAGCAGTGTGTTTACCTCTCTACACTATATACAATGTATCAGTCTGGAGAGCAGTGTGTTTACCTCTCTACACTATATACAATGTATCAGTCTGGAGAGCAGTGTGTTTACCTCTCTACACTATATACAATGTATCAGTCTGGAGAGCAGTGTGTTTACCTCTCTCTACACTGGATACAATGTATCAGTCTGGAGAGCAGTGTGTTTACCTCTCTACACTATATACAATGTATCAGTTTGGAGAGCTGTGTGTTTACCTCTCTACACTATATACAATGTATCAGTCTGGAGAGCAGTGTGTTTACCTCTCTACACTATATACAATGTATCAGTCTGGAGAGCTGTGTGTTTACCTCTCTACACTGGATACAATGTATCAGTCTGGAGAGCTGTGTGTTTACCTCTCTACACTATATACAATGTATCAGTCTGGAGAGCTGTGTGTTTACCTCTCTACACTGGATACAATGTATCAGTCTGGAGAGCAGTATGTTTACCTCACTGTACACTGGATACAATGTATCAGTCTGGAGAGCAGTGTGTTTACCTCTCTACACTATATACAATGTATCAGTCTGGAGAGCAGTGTGTTTACCTCTCTACACTATATACAATGTATCAGTCTGGAGAGCTGTGTGTTTACCTCTCTCTACACTGGATACAATGTATCAGTCTGGAGAGCTGTGTGTTTACCTCTCTACACTATATACAAACTATATACAATGTATCAGTCTGGAGAGCTGTGTGTTTACCTCTCTACACTATATACAATGTATCAGTCTGGAGAGCTGTGTGTTTACCTCTCTACACTGGATACAATGTATCAGTCTGGAGAGCTGTGTGTTTACCTTTCTACACTATATACAATGTATCAGTTTGGAGAGCTGTGTGTTTACCTCTCTACACTATATACAATGTATCAGTCTGGAGAGCAGTGTGTTTACCTCTCTACACTATATACAATGTATCAGTCTGGAGAGCTGTGTGCTTACCTCTCTACACTGGATACATTGTATCAGTCTGGAGAGCTGTGTGTTTACCTCTCTACACTGGATACAATGTATCAGTCTGGAGAGCAGTGTGTTTACCTCTCCTCAGTATATACAATGTATCAGTCTGGAGAGCAGTGTGTTTACCTCTCTACACTATATACAATGTATCAGTCTGGAGAGCAGTGTGTTTACCTCTCTACACTATATACAATGTATCAGTCTGGAGAGCAGTGTGTTTACCTCTCTACACTATATACAATGTATCAGTCTGGAGAGCTGTGTGTTTACCTCTCTACACTATATACAATGTATCAGTCTGGAGAGCTGTGTGTTTACCTCTCTACACTATATACAATGTATCAGTCTGGAGAGCTGTGTGTTTACCTCTCTACACTATATACAATGTATCAGTCTGGAGAGCTGTGTGTTTACCTCTCTACACTATATACAATGTATCAGTCTGGAGAGCAGTGTGTTTACCTCTCTACACTATATACAATGTATCAGTCTGGAGAGCTGTTTGTTTACCTCTCTACACTATATACAATGTATCAGTCTGGAGAGCAGTGTGTTTACCTCTCTACACTATATACAATGTATCAGTCTGGAGAGCTGTGTGTTTACCTCTCTACACTATATACAATGTATCAGTCTGGAGAGCAGTGTGTTTACCTCTCTACACTATATACAATGTATCAGTCTGGAGAGCAGTGTGTTTACCTCTCTACACTATATACAATGTATCAGTCTGGAGAGCAGTGTGTTTACCTCTCTACACTATATACAATGTATCAGTCTGGAGAGCAGTGTGTTTACCTCTCTACACTGGATACAATGTATCAGTCTGGAGAGCAGTGTGTTTACCTCTCTACACTATATACAATGTATCAGTCTGGAGAGCTGTGTGTTTACCTCTCTACACTATATACAATGTATCAGTCTGGAGAGCTGTGTGTTTACCTCTCTACACTATATACAATGTATCAGTCTGGAGAGCAGTGTGTTTACCTCTCTACACTATATACAATGTATCAGTCTGGAGAGCAGTGTGTTTACCTCTCTACACTATATACAATGTATCAGTCTGTAGAGCAGTGTGTTTACCTCTCTACACTATATACAATGTATCAGTCTGGAGAGCTGTGTGTTTACCTCTCTACACTGGATACAATGTATCAGTCTGGAGAGCAGTGTGTTTACCTCTCTACACTATATACAATGTATCAGTCTGGAGAGCTGTGTGTTTACCTCTCTACACTATATACAATGTATCAGTCTGGAGAGCTGTGTGTTTACCTCTCTACACTATATACAATGTATCAGTCTGGAGAGCTGTGTGTTTACCTCTCTACACTATATACAATGTATCAGTCTGGAGAGCAGTGTGTTTACCTCTCTACACTGGATACAATGTATCAGTCTGGAGAGCTGTGTGTTTACCTCTCTACACTATATACAATGTATCAGTCTGGAGAGCTGTGTGTTTACCTCTCTACACTATATACAATGTATCAGTCTGGAGAGCAGTGTGTTTACCTCTCTACACTATATACAATGTATCAGTCTGGAGAGCAGTGTGTTTACCTCTCTCTACACTGGATACAATGTATCAGTCTGGAGAGCAGTGTGTTTACCTCTCTACACTATATACAATGTATCAGTTTGGAGAGCTGTGTGTTTACCTCTCTACACTATATACAATGTATCAGTCTGGAGAGCAGTGTGTTTACCTCTCTACACTATATACAATGTATCAGTCTGGAGAGCAGTGTGTTTACCTCTCTACACTGGATACAATGTATCAGTCTGGAGAGCTGTGTGTTTACCTCTCTACACTATATACAATGTATCAGTCTGGAGAGCAGTGTGTTTACCTCTCTACACTATATACAATGTATCAGTCTGGAGAGCAGTGTGTTTACCTCTCTACACTGGATACAATGTATCAGTCTGGAGAGCTGTGTGTTTACCTCTCTACACTGGATACAATGTATCAGTCTGGAGAGCTGTGTGTTTACCTCTCTACACTGGATACAATGTATCAGTCTGGAGAGCTGTGTGTTTACCTCTCTACACTATATACAATGTATCAGTCTGGAGAGCAGTGTGTTTACCGCTCTACACTATATACAATGTATCAGTCTGGAGAGCAGTGTGTTTACCTCTCTACACTGGATACAATGTATCAGTCTGGAGAGCTGTGTGTTTACCTCTCTACACTGGATACAATGTATCAGTCTGGAGAGCTGTGTGTTTACCTCTCTCTACACTGGATACAATGTATCAGTCTGGAGAGCTGTGTGTTTACCTCTCTACACTATATACAAACTATATACAATGTATCAGTCTGGAGAGCTGTGTGTTTACCTCTCTACACTGGATACAATGTATCAGTCTGGAGAGCTGTGTGTTTACCTCTCTACACTATATACAATGTATCAGTCTGGAGAGCTGTGTGTTTACCTCTCTACACTATATACAATGTATCAGTCTGGAGAGCAGTGTGTTTACCTCTCTACACTGGATACAATGTATCAGTCTGGAGAGCTGTGTGTTTACCTCTCTACATAGGATACAATGTATCAGTCTGGAGAGCTGTGTGTTTACCTCTCTACACTGGATACATTCCTTTTGGGATAAGATGCTATGTAATAAGAGGCTCGTGCCCCCGGTGACCTCTGTGCCTTTATGAGCTTGTGCAGTTTTTGGCTACACTTTGCGCCGGTTTTCATGCGGGTGTTATAGGCTTCTCGGGGCGATCTGTAGTGCACTTTTTTTCTGTGTGAAGCCCCCAGACTCTTTTGGAAAAGTGTTTGGAGCAATTGTTGTGAAAACCTTTCCACTAATATTCCTGGATCAGTGTTTTCTTGTTATGTCAGTAACGTGATGTGCAGACGATACATATCCTGGGGTGTGGGGGAAGCTGGAATGGTGTTCTTGTGTTAAAGTTACAATGTAATGCCGTCTGCAGCCCTAACATGGATCCACTTGCACCAAGCCCTCAGCTGAAGCAGGGGATTTAGAGAATTGACGTCCTGCGGGTCTAAATCTGCACCAAATCTGCAAGGACTATATAAGCCATGTGTGCACAAGACCTCAGGATTCTCATTCACTTTGCTGGTATCCGAAAACACTTTTGGTTTTATGACAAAACTGCACAGAAAAAAACCGCATGAAAAATGCGACATGTGCACAGAGCCTAAAGCCTGGTTGTGGATAATAGTTGTCATACACTGACAGCAAGCAGAGATCTTAAAAATGATGATGTTAGAAAGCTTCAGAATGACAGTAGTCACATAACAGGAGACGCTGCGAGCAGTCACGCGGGGCGGCTATGAAGGCTTTGTATCCGCCTCGTGTGGAGCAATGGCCGCGGCTTCATCTGTATTCGTTACCATCCGGTGGAATTTTGCAGTCTGTGCCAGCCTCTGCCACCAGGGAGGACGCCTTTCTAATCTCTGCTCGGCGAGGTAACCTCTCTCCTCACCACCGTGGTTCATCACTGCCCATTAATTATTAAAGAGCAGCTAATTATTCTCCGCACACAGCTCCGGAGAGCAGGAGATTGCTCTGCTCGCCTCCCGCAGTCTATGGCGTGCCTGGCTGGGGCGGCCACGTGTCACTCCGGTGTCAGTGGCACAGATGGGCAGGAACGCTGGCGCCAAATGTAAAGCAGATGATACTGTCCCCAAAGATCTGCAGATAAACACCTGCACAGTGCCGCCAACACCGGCGAGAGTCGCTGAGAACCATGTGACCACCTAGCCCAGCTGGCCTGTGACTCCGTACCACCGATATTCCAGGGCCCGTACCTCCCGGACAACGCAGGAACCGCTACACATTGACAGGCTGACATTTAGTAGCACGCAGAGACGACAGCGCCATTCACCGGATAGTTCTATTCCGGTCAGCATAGAAAATTGATCTAAAAATCCGTAAAAAGGCAAAAAAAAGCCGCTCGCTGTGATATATAGGGTTGTCAAAGTAATACAAAAAAATGTATTCTACAGGGTCGAGCCATCAGCAGAGGCGCAATCTCTCAGTTAAATTGTGTAGAAATGGAATTGGAAATTGCAGAGTCTTGCATTAGGGAGAAGAACATTTGTTTTCAGTATAGTTTGACCAATTTCACTTTTTTAAAGGCATTTTTTTCACTTTGCCCTCTCCTTCCTGCCTTCCTTCCTTTTTTTCCTTCTTTCTTTCCTTCATTCCCTCCTTCGTTCACTCCTTCCTCTCTTCCCTCCTGTCTTCCTTCCCTCCTTCACTCCTTTCTTTCCTTCGTTCACTCCTTCCTTCCTTCTTTCCATGGTGAAAAAGCTGTGGAAAAAAAAGCGCAATAGGGTCTTACCCCAATATATACGGGGTGAGATCAATGAGCAGTACGACTCACCAGATGGAGTTGTGAAAGTCACAACTACTGTAAACGCATGGAAATCCTGATCACGGCAGCAGCAACCCAGGCGACAGATAACAGAGAGAGGTAGAGACGGGTTTTCATATGCCGCGCCAATGATCACCAATAAGAATGATAGGATTAATGTATCTTTATTTTGCACAGGTCTACGCGTTTCAAAAGGCTCAGCTCCCTTCCTCAGGACCGTCAGGCACAAGGAAATATCAAATCCAAACCTGTGCAAAATAAAGATACATTAATCCTATCATTCTTATCGGTGATCATTGGCGCGGCATATGAAAACCCATCTCTACCTCTCTCTGTTATCTTCCTTCTTTCCATGGTCAGTGTGTATAATCCGTCCTGCGGTCATTCCTCTGCTGTACAGTCTGTCATTTGCCGTCTGTGGCTTCCTTCCTTCTTCTTCCTTCCTTCTTTCCATGGTCAGTGTGTATAATCCGTCCTGCGGTCATTCCTCTGCTGTACAGTCTGTCATTTGCCGTCTGTGGCTTCCTTCCTTCTTCTTCCTTCCTTCTTTCCATGGTCAGTCTGTATAATCCGTCCTGCGGTCATTCCTCCGCTGTACGGTGACATTTGCCGTCTGTGGCTTCCTTCCTTCTTCTTCCTTCCTTCTTTCCATGGTCAGTGTGTATAATCCGTCCTGCGGTCATTCCTCCTCTGTACGGTGACATTTGCCGTCTGTGGCTTCCTTCCTTCTTCTTCCTTCCTTCTTTCCATGGTCAGTGTGTATAATCCGTCCTGCGGTCATTCCTCTGCTGTACAGTCTGTCATTTGCCGTCTGTGGCTTCCTTCCTTCTTCTTCCTTCCTTCTTTCCATGGTCAGTCTGTATAATCCGTCCTGCGGTCATTCCTCCGCTGTACGGTGACATTTGCCGTCTGTGGCTTCCTTCCTTCTTCTTCCTTCCTTCTTTCCATGGTCAGTCTGTATAATCCGTCCTGCGGTCATTCCTCCGCTGTACGGTGACATTTGCCGCCTGTGGCTTCCTTCCTTCTTCTTCCTTCCTTCTTTCCATGGTCAGTGTGTATAATCCGTCCTGCGGTCATTCCTCCGCTGTACGGTGACATTTGCCGTCTGTGGCTTCCTTCCTTCTTCTTCCTTCCTTCTTTCCATGGTCAGTGTGTATAATCCGTCCTGCGGTCATTCCTCCGCTGTACGGTGACATTTGCCGTCTGTGGCTTCCTTCCTTCTTCTTCCTTCCTTCTTTCCATGGTCAGTGTGTATAATCCGTCCTGCGGTCATTCCTCCGCTGTACGGTGACATTTGCCGTCTGTGGCTTTCTTCCTTCTTCTTCCTTCCTTCTTTCCATGGTCAGTGTGTATAATCCGTCCTGCGGTCATTCCTCCTCTGTACGGTGACATTTGCTGTCTGTGGCTTCCTTCCTTCTTCTTCCTTCCTTCTTTCCATGGTCAGTGTGTATAATCCATCCTGCGGTCATTCCTCCGCTGTACGGTGACATTTGCCGTCTGTGGCTTCCTTCCTTCTTCTTCCTTCCTTCTTCTTCCTTCCTTCTTTCCATGGTCAGTGTGTATAATCCGTCCTGCGGTCATTCCTCCGCTGTACGGTGACATTTGCCGTCTGTGGCTTCCTTCCTTCTTCTTCCTTCCTTCTTTCCATGGTCAGTGTGTATAATCCGTCCTGCGGTCATTCCTCCGCTGTACGGTGACATTTGCCGTCTGTGGCTTCCTTCCTTCTTCTTCCTTCCTTCTTCTTCCTTCCTTCTTTCCATGGTCAGTGTGTATAATCCGTCCTGCGGTCATTCCTCCGCTGTACGGTGACATTTGCCGTCTGTGGCTTCCTTCCTTCTTCTTCCTTCCTTCTTTCCATGGTCAGTGTGTATAATCCGTCCTGCGGTCATTCCTCTGCTGTGCGGTCTGACATTTTGCCATCTGTGGTTTTCTTCCTTCCTTCCTTCCTTCCTTCCTTCCTTTCTTCCTTCCTTCCTTCCTTCCTTCCTTCCTTCCTTCCTTCCTTTCTTCCTTCCTTCCTTCCTTCCCTCCTTCCCTCTTTCTGTCCTTCCTTCTTTCCATGGTCAGTCTGTATAATCCGTCCTGCGGTCATTCCTCCGCTGTGCGGTGACATTTGCCGTCTGTGGCTTCCTTCCTTCTTCTTCCTTCCTTCTTTCCATGGTCAGTGTGTATAATCCGTCCTGCGGTCCATCCTCCGCTGTACGGTGACATTTGCCGTCTGTGGCTTTCTTCCTTCCTTCTCTTTGCGCTGCTGGTGAGAGACATGAAGTAATTGCTGGTTGCGGATCTATTCGTATTCCATGTAAGTGACCTGCAGAGAGGCGTCTCTCCGCCATCCCAGCCGCCGCTTATCTCGGTTGGTTTGCATTCTTTAAGCTGAGTTCACATGTCCAATAATTATCCGTTAGAGCGGATCCAGCAAAGATCCATTGGAAAAAGTTCTGAAAATGCAACTTTTTTTTACAAAAATAGATTTTTGCTGGATCCGTTTTTTTAACATGGAAGTCTATGGAAAACGGATCCGTTAATGGATTGCTATTTAGTCTCTGTTTTTCTTTTATTTGTAAAGGATCCATTTGGCTTTTACTGGATCAGTTTCAAATGTCAGATGTATAGCGATCTGGTAACAGATCCGTTTTGTATAGATTCCTCATGATAAAAAAACGGATCCTGCAAAAATCATCTATTTTTTCAAAATGGACAAGAAAGGTGTGTCTGGAGAAGTTTTTTGCTAACTTATGGTTGCTGGATCCATTCTCCCGGACGAGTACTGGACGTGTGAGCCCGGCCTGACCGGTCTCCAGGAGCCGCTGCAGCCCCCGCACCCACCCGTTACCCCCGACCACTGTACACATCTGTCCATTCAGACCCAGGGTTCTCCCGATGGTAGAAGCGGCTGCTCCGGGCGAGTGTCTGGTGATCCGGATTCTTCAGCCGTCCCGCTCGTTTCCCTGCGCCTCATATTAATCTCTCCTAGATATTGTTCTCTTGTTGCAGCCCCTCCATCAATTAACGCTCCTGAGTTTCCCTCATATCTTAATGAAGGAAGTGAAAAAACCTCATCTTTACCATAAAGTACATCTAATTGGAGCTCAGGACGTGTGAAAAATTAATTGCGAGATGCTTCGGAGTGATTGCGCAAAATTGCCTCCGTCTCAACTGCCTGTTCTTCCTAATGGGAGAATGGGAACGTTTGCCGCCAGGGTCCACTCAACTGCAGGCGGCGGAACGTCAGCTCCCTGTATATAAATGTATATACTCCACTCAAGTGCAGGCGGCAGAACGTCAGCTCCCTTTATATAATGTATATACTCCACTCAAGTGCAGGCGGCGGAACGTCAGCTCCCTTTATATAATGTATATACTCCACTCAAGTGCAGGCGGCGGAACGTCAGCTCCCTGTATATAAGGTCTACACGACGCTCTGCGGTATATACTCCACTCAAGTGCAGGCGGCGGAACGTCAGCTCCCTGTATATAACGTCTACACGACGCTCTGCGGTATATACTCCACTCAAGTGCAGGCGGAAGAACGTCAGCTCCCTGTATATAACGTCTACACGACGCTCTGCGGTATATACTCCACTCAAGTGCAGGCGGCGGAACGTCACTTCCCTGTATATAACGTCTACACGACGCTCTGCGGTATATACTCCACTCAAGTGCAGGCGGAAGAACGTCAGCTCCCTGTATATAACGTCTACACGACGCTCTGCGGTATATACTCCACTCAAGTGCAGGCGGCGGAACGTCACTTCCCTGTATATAACGTCTACACGACGCTCTGCGGTATATACTCCACTCAAGTGCAGGCGGAAGAACGTCAGCTCCCTGTATATAACGTCTACACGACGCTCTGCGGTATATACTCCACTCAAGTGCAGGCGGCGGAACGTCAGCTCCCTGTATATAACGTCTACACGACGCTCTGCGGTATATACTCCACTCAAGTGCAGGCGGAAGAACGTCAGCTCCCTGTATATAACGTCTACACGACGCTCTGCGGTATATACTCCACTCAAGTGCAGGCGGCGGAACGTCAGCTCCCTGTATATAACGTATATACTCCACTCAAGTGCAGGCGGCGGAACGTCAGCTCCCTGTATATAACGTCTACACGACGCTCTGCGGTATATACTCCACTCAAGTGCAGGCGGCGGAACGTCACCTCCCTGTATATAACGTCTACACGACGCTCTGCGGTATATACTCCACTCAAGTGCAGGCGGAAGAACGTCAGCTCCCTGTATATAACGTCTACACGACGCTCTGCGGTATATACTCCACTCAAGTGCAGGCGGCGGAACGTCACTTCCCTGTATATAACGTCTACACGACGCTCTGTGGTATATACTCCACTCAAGTGCAGGCGGAAGAACGTCAGCTCCCTGTATATAACGTCTACACGACGCTCTGCGGTATATACTCCACTCAAGTGCAGGCGGCGGAACGTCAGCTCCCTGTATATAACGTATATACTCCACTCAAGTGCAGGCGGCGGAACGTCAGCTCCCTGTATATAATGTCTTCACGACGCTCTGCAGTATATACTCCACTCAAGTGCAGGCGGCGGAACGTCAGCTCCCTGTATATAACGTATATACTCCACTCAAGTGCAGGCGGCGGAACGTCAGCTCCCTGTATATAATGTCTTCACGACGCTCTGCAGTATATACTCCACTCAAGTGCAGGCGGCGGAACGTCAGCTCCCTGTATATAAGGTCTACACGACGCTCTGCGGTATATACTCCACTCAAGTGCAGGCGGCAGAACGTCAGCTCCCTGTATATAACGTCTGCACGACGCTCTGCAAAGCTTTGGCTGTGAGTGGAGTATATACCGCAGAGCATCGTGTAGACGTTATATACAGGGAGCTGACATTGCAAAGCTTTGGCTGTGAATGTGAATATACCGCAATGTCAGCTCCCTGTATATAACGTCTACACGATGCTCTGCGGTATATACTCCACTCACAGCCAAAGCTTTGCAATGTCAGCTCCCTGTATATAGTGCCTACACGACGCTCTGCGGTATATACTCCACTCACAGCCAAAGCTTTGCAATGTCAGCCGTGTGATATCACGTTTACCTGCAATTCTGAGGATTCGACTACACAACAGCGGGGAAGAACGCTGCATCCATATTCTCTATAGGTACCACACGTATGTTTGCATTTGGAGCTTGGCAATGGAACAAGCCAGAGAAAACCTGTACCTTGAAGAGCCCATGAACGCTGCGCTTTATAAAGTCTCCTTTTGTGGCGGATATAGAAAGATGCATTAGACCCCGCTGATTGCGGAGCCCATTTCCGCATCAATACCGTCTCACTTTGGCTTTTCTTTTTCTACAATAACCATTCTCTGTCTCAATCTTACACGAGTCAAGACAAGTGATGGAAGAATGGAAACTGCAGAAGAAATGTCAGCGATCCTCCAACCTCGGGAAGAGTCTCCATCTCCGCTGCAGAAGGTGTCATTGTCTGTGCGGTAATGATCATGGTGGTCTCGGCATGGTGCCCCCCGCGCCTGCACACCGCCTTCCTCAGGACGCACCGTATTGTTTATTCTTAAACACCAATTGCAGTTTTTGATTCAACTTTTTAAGCAGAAGACAGAAGTGGATTCAGCAGAGCGGAGGCGTGCGAGTGAGACCCCCCTGCACGGGGCCACGCTGGGGCCTGGCACCGGGGATAGGTGAGGGGTCTGCACTAATACCCGGCACCTAAAGCCCCTACCCCTGAGTGAGGTCTCAGTGACCGGATTAGTGTCAGGGCATGCTGGGAGTTGTAGTGTCACAACTGCTGGGGGGCCACAGGTTGGAGCTGATGGAGTCTGAGCGAGGTTGTGTGCCTGCCGGCCTCCACAGTGGGGTTCTGTGCCCGCCGGCCTCCACAGCGGGGTTCTATGCCCGCCGGCCTCCACAGCGGGGTTCTATGCCCGCCGGCCTCCACAGCGGGGTTGTGCGCCCGCCGGCCTCCACAGCGGGGTTGTGCGCCCGCCGGCCTCCACAGCGGGGTTGTGCGCCCGCCGGCCTCCATAGCGGGGTTGTGCGCCCGCCGGCCTCCACAGCGGGGTTGTGTGCCCGCCGGCCTCCACAGCGGGGTTGTGTGCCCGCCAGCCTCCACAGCGGGGTTGTGTGCCCGCCGGCCTCCACACTGTGAATCCACCGTTTTAGTTTTTGCTTTTCATGCTGCAGACGCGGAGGGAGCTGCGAGAAATTTACACTTTCCTCTTTTAGGAAAATTCTGGAGGTGAATGCACTTATAAATATTCAGGATCTCAGATGTATTTTTTGCATAGTTCTTACAAGTCGGGTAATTACCATTTAATGAATAGATAGGAAAATCATTAGTGGCAGTGAGAAGAGTGCCGTCATTTCCATTATCCAATCTAAGCATTTGTATTATATAATTCTGCAGCTCGTAGAGCGCAGGAAAAACGGACTAAAGCGGTGACACAATTATCATCAGCTCATTACAGCCGGAGGGGCGCAGAACCCAGACCTGATCCACACCCGGCCTCCAAATCTGAGCTCATCGGAGGCGGCTGGAGAGTGGATAGGAGACAACGAGGGGAAAGCGTCAGTAAATCTGCATTCACCCTGGAGAGTGCATAGGAGACAGCGAGGGGAAAGCGTCAGTAAATCTGCATGTGACCAGATCACCATTCACCCTGGAGAGTGTATAGGAGACAGCGAGGGGAAAGCGTCAGTAAATCTGCATGTGACCAGATCACCATTCACCCTGGAGAGTGCATAGGAGACAGCGAGGGGAACGTGTCAGTAAATCTGCACGTGACCAGCATCATCATTCACCCTGGAGAGTGTATAGGAGACAGCGAGGGGGAACATGTGAGTAAATCTTCATGTAACCAGATTCATCTTTCACCCTGGAAGGTGTATAGGAGACAGCGAGGGTAAGTGTCAGTAAATCTGCAGCAAACTGCACGTAACCCGATCACCATTCATCCTGGAGAGTGTATAGGAGACAGCAAAGGGGAAGTGTCAGTAAATCTGCAGCAAACTGCATGTAACCAGTGTCATCGTTCACCCTGAAGAGTATAGGAGCCAGCAAATGGGAAATTGTCAGTAAATCTGCATGTAACCAGCTGCACCATTCACCCTAGAGAGTGTATAGGAGCCAGCGAGGGGAAAGTGTCAGTAAATCTGCATGTAACCAGCTTCATCATTTATCCTGGAGTGTGTATAGGAGCCAACAAATGGGAAAGTGTTAGTAAATCTGAATGTAACCAGGTGCACCATTCACCCTAGAGAGTGTATAGGAGCCAGCGAGGGGAAAGTGTCAGTAAATCTGCAGCAAACTGCATGTAGCCAGCGCGTCATCATTCATTCTTTGTAACTGAAGTTTTCCTTTCGGTGAATGCAGATATGATATTTACACCCAGAAAAGTACCCCCCGTGCTGCCTCTTCCCCGGCTTGTTAAAATGTAGAAGTGTGATTGCACATACAAGGTTCAGACTTTTTTTTTACCGCAGCAGTTACAATGTTAACTACTACTATCTGCTTGGTAAATGCAGCGCTGTTTCTGCGAGTTTGGTCACAGAAGTGAAATGCTGCAAAATTGTAGTAAATTGTGCAGCAGCGGTAGAGGTTGTGCCGTGTGTCTGCTCCTGGGGGATCTGCCCGGTGCAGCCCCCTCCAGTCTGAGCAGGACTAGGTCAGGAGACACTTCAGACCACAGTCTGATGTAGAGGATGGTATAAGTGCATCCTACCAATGTCTGACGCCGTGGGAAGGATCTGGCGTGTTGGATTTCTGCAGCTTTGATCTTCCAAGAGAGTCTATGAGAGGCGTATTTCCCCTATGAGTGGGGCACGCTCTGTATACCTGCAGGGGGGGAACTACTATAGGTGCAAGGGGTACAATCACACCCGGCCCTGGAGCCTCGGGGACACAAAGGGACCTTTGGCCTGTATAAAGAGACCAATGCTATTAAAGACTTGCAGAAATTGGGGCCCATGAGCTTCAAGTTACCCCACTTTTTTTCTGCATGTGGGGATATACAGCGATGCCGGAGTATTTCTAGTTCCTTGCTAGCGGTCATCTTCTAGAATAATTGTCTTTTTTCCCTTGAATTTCTGCCCCAGAGAGCCACACGGGCAGGAGGCGTCGGTTTTTGGACACATGCAGGGGGCAGGAGGCGTCGGTGGATATATCGGTGGTCGGACATATGCAGGAGGCAGGTGGTGCCGTGCGGATATATCGGTGGCCGGTCACATGCACGAGGCATCGTGCGGATATATTGGTGGTCGGACACATGCAGGGGGCATTGTGCGGATATATCGGTGGTCGGACACATGCAGGAAGCGTCGTGCGGATATATCGGTGGTTGGACACATGCATAGGGCAGGGGGCATTGTGCGGATATATCGGTGGTCGGACACATGCAGGGGCGTCGTGCGGATATATCGGTGGTCGGACACATGCAGGAGGTGTTGTGCGGATATATTGGTGGTCGGACACATGCAGGGGGCATTGTGTGGATATATTGGTGGTCGGACACATGCAGGAGGCGTTGTGCGGATATATTGGTGATCGGACACATGCAGGAGGCATTGTGTGGATATATTGGTGGTCGGCCACATGCAGTAGGTGTTGTGTGGATATATCGGGGGTCGGATACATGCAGGGGGCATTGTGCGGATATATCAGTGGTCGGACACATGCAGGGGGCATTGTGTGGATATATCGGTGGTCGGTCACATGCAGGGGGCATTGTGCAGATATATCGGTGGTCGGTCACATGCAGGGGGGCATTGTGTGGATATATCGGTGGTCGGACACATGCAGGGGGCATTGTGTGGATATATCGGTGGTCGGTCATATGCAGGGGGCATTGTGTGGATATATCGGTGGTCGGACACATGCAGGGGGCATTGTGCGGATATATCGGTGGTCGGTCACATGCAGGAGGCATTGTGTGGATATATCGGGGGTCGGATACATGCAGGGGGCATTGTGCGGATATATCAGTGGTCGGACACATGCAGGAGGCATTGTGCGGATATATCGGTGGTCGGACACATGCAGGGGACATTGTGTGGATATATCGGTGGTCGGTCACATGCAGGGGGCATTGTGCAGATATATCGGTTGTCGGTCACATGCAGGGGGCATTGTGTGGATATATTGGTGGTCGGACACATGCAGGGGGCATTGTGCGGATATATCGGTGGTCGGACACATGCAGGGGGCATTGTGTGGATATATTGGTGGTCGGACACATGCAGGGGGCGTTGTGCGGATATATCGGTGGTCAGACACATGCAGGGGGCATTGTGTGGATATATCGGTGGTCGGACACATGCAGGGGGCGTTGTGTGGATATATCGGTGGTCGGAAACATGCAGGGGGCATTGTGCGGATATATCGGTGGTCGGACACATGCAGGGGGCATTGTGTGGATATATCGGTGGTCGGACACATGCAGGAGGCGTTGTGTGGATATATCGGTGGTCGGACACATGCAGGGGGCGTTGTGTGGATATATCGGTGGTCGGACACATGCAGGGGGCGTCGTGCGGATATATCGGTGGTCTTACACATGCAGGGGGCGTTGTGCGGATATATCGGTGGTCAGACACATGCAGGGGGCGTTGTGTGGATATATCGGTGGTCGGACACATGCAGGGGGCATTGTGCGGATATATCGGTGGTCGGACACATGCAGGGGGCGTTGTGTGGATATATCGGGGGTCGGTCACATGCAGGGGGCATTGTGCGGATATATTGGTGGTCGCACACATGCAGGAGGCATTGTGTGGATATATCGGTGGTCGGACACATGCAGGAGGCATTGTGCGGATATATCGGTGGTCGGACACATGCAGGGGGCATTGTGTGGATATATCGGGGGTCGTACACATGCAGGGGGCATTGTGTGGATATATCGGTGGTCGGACACATGCAGGGGGCGTTGTGTGGATATATCGGGGGTCGGTCACATGCAGGGGACGTTGTGCGGATATATCGGTGGTCGGTCACATGCAGGGGGCATTGTGCGGATATATCGGTGGTCGGTCACATGCAGGGGGCATTGTGCGGATATATCGGTGGTCGGACACATGCAGGGGGCGTTGTGCGGATATATCGGTGGTCGGACACATGCAGGGGGCGTTGTGTGGATATATCGGTGGTCGGACACATGCAGGGGGCATTGTGCGGATATATCGGTGGTCGGACACATGCAGGAGGTGTTGTGCGGATATATTGGTGGTCGGACACATGCAGGGGGCATTGTGTGGATATATTGGTGGTCGGACACATGCAGGAGGCGTTGTGCGGATATATTGGTGGTCGGACACATGCAGGAGGCATTGTGTGGATATATTGGTGGTCGGCCACATGCAGTAGGTGTTGTGTGGATATATCGGGGGTCGGATACATGCAGGGGGCATTGTGCGGATATATCAGTGGTCGGACACATGCAGGGGGCATTGTGTGGATATATCGGTGGTCGGTCACATGCAGGGGGCATTGTGTGGATAGATCGGTGGTCGGACACATGCAGGGGGCATTGTGCGGATATATCGGTGGTCGGTCACATGCAGGAGGCATTGTGTGGATATATCGGGGGTCGGATACATGCAGGGGGCATTGTGCGGATATATCAGTGGTCGGACACATGCAGGAGGCATTGTGCGGATATATCGGTGGTCGGACACATGCAGGGGACATTGTGTGGATATATCGGTGGTCGGTCACATGCAGGGGGCATTGTGCAGATATATCGGTTGTCGGTCACATGCAGGGGGCATTGTGTGGATATATTGGTGGTCGGACACATGCAGGGGGCATTGTGCGGATATATCGGTGGTCGGACACATGCAGGGGGCATTGTGTGGATATATTGGTGGTCGGACACATGCAGGGGGCGTTGTGCGGATATATCGGTGGTCAGACACATGCAGGGGGCATTGTGTGGATATATCGGTGGTCGGACACATGCAGGGGGCGTTGTGTGGATATATCGGTGGTCGGAAACATGCAGGGGGCATTGTGCGGATATATCGGTGGTCGGACACATGCAGGGGGCGTTGTGTGGATATATCGGTGGTCGGACACATGCAGGAGGCGTTGTGTGGATATATCGGTGGTCGGACACATGCAGGGGGCATTGTGTGGATATATCGGTGGTCGGTCACATGCAGGGGGCGTTGTGCGGATATATCGGTGGTCGGTCACATGCAGGAGGCGTTGTGTGGATATATCGGTGGTCGGACACATGCAGGGGGCATTGTGCGGATATATCGGTGGTCGGACACATGCAGGTAGCATTGTGCGGATATATCGGTGGTCGGTCACATGCAGGGGGCATTGTGCGGATATATCAGTGGTCGGACACATGCAGGGGGCGTTGTGCGGATATATCAGTGGTCGGTCACATGCAGGGGGCGTTGTGCGGATATATCGGTGGTCTTACACATGCAGGGGGCGTTGTGCGGATATATTGGTGGTCGGACACATGCAGGGGGCGTTGTGTGGATATATCGGTGGTCGGACACATGCAGGGGCCGTCGTGCGGATATATCGGTGGTCTTACACATGCAGGGGGCGTTGTGCGGATATATCGGTGGTCAGACACATGCAGGGGGCGTTGTGTGGATATATCGGTGGTCGGACACATGCAGGGGGCATTGTGCGGATATATCGGTGGTCGGGCACATGCAGGGGGCGTTGTGTGGATATATCGGGGGTCGGTCACATGCAGGGGGCATTGTGCGGATATATTGGTGGTCGCACACATGCAGGAGGCATTGTGTGGATATATCGGTGGTCGGACACATGCAGGAGGCATTGTGCGGATATATCGGTGGTCGGACACATGCAGGGGGCATTGTGTGGATATATCGGGGGTCGTACACATGCAGGGGGCATTGTGTGGATATATCGGTGGTCGGACACATGCAGGGGGCGTTGTGTGGATATATCGGGGGTCGGTCACATGCAGGGGGCGTTGTGCGGATATATCGGTGGTCGGTCACATGCAGGGGGCATTGTGCGGATATATCGGTGGTCGGTCACATGCAGGGGGCATTGTGCGGATATATCGGTGGTCGGACACATGCAGGGGGCGTTGTGCGGATATATCGGTGGTCGGACACATGCAGGGGGCGTTGTGTGGATATATCGGTGGTCGGACACATGCAGGGGGCATTGTGCGGATATATCGGTGGTCGGACACATGCAGGGGGCGTTGTGTGGATATATCGGTGGTCGGACACATGCAGGGGGCATTGTGTGGATATATTGGTGGTCGGACACATGCAGGGGGCGTTGTGCGGATATATCGGTGGTCGGACACATGCAGGGGGCGTTGTGCGGATATATCGGTGGTCTTACACATGCAGGGGGCGTTGTGCGGATATATCGGTGGTCGGACACATGCAGGGGGCGTTGTGTGGATATATCGGTGGTCGGACACATGCAGGGGGCATTGTGCGGATATATCGGTGGTCGGACACATGCAGGGGGCGTTGTGTGGATATATCGGGGGTCGGTCACATGCAGGGGGCATTGTGCGGATATATTGGTGGTCGGACACATGCAGGAGGCATTGTGTGGATATATCGGTGGTCGGACACATGCAGGGGGCGTTGTGTGGATATATCGGGGGTCGGTCACATGCAGGGGGCATTGTGTGGATATATTGGTGGTCGGACACATGCAGGGGGCGTTGTGCGGATATATCGGTGGTCGGACACATGCAGGGGGCATTGTGCGGATATATCGGTGGTCGGACACATGCAGGGGGCATTGTGTGGATATATTGGTGGTCGGACACATGCAGGGGGCGTTGTGCGGATATATCGGTGGTCAGACACATGCAGGGGGCATTGTGCGGATATATCGGTGGTCGGACACATGCAGGGGGCGTTGTGTGGATATATCGGTGGTCGGACACATGCAGGGGGCGTTGTGCGGATATATCGGTGGTCGGACACATGCAGGAGGCGTTGTGTGGATATATCGGTGGTCGGACACATGCAGGGGGCATTGTGTGGATATATCGGTGGTCGGTCACATGCAGGGGGCGTTGTGCGGATATATCGGTGGTCGGTCACATGCAGGAGGCGTTGTGTGGATATATCGGTGGTCGGACACATGCAGGGGGCATTGTGCGGATATATCGGTGGTCGGACACATGCAGGTAGCATTGTGCGGATATACCGGTGGTCGGTCACATGCAGGGGGCATTGTGCGGATATATCAGTGGTCGGACACATGCAGGGGGCGTTGTGCGGATATATCAGTGGTCGGTCACATGCAGGGGGCGTTGTGCGGATATATCGGTTGTCTTACACATGCAGGGGGCGTTGTGCGGATATATCGGTGGTCGGACACATGCAGGGGGCGTTGTGTGGATATATCGGTGGTCGGACACATGCAGGGGGCGTCGTGCGGATATATCGGTGGTCTTACACCTGCAGGGGGCGTTGTGCGGATATATCGGTGGTCGGACACATGCAGGGGGCGTTGTGTGGATATATCGGTGGTCGGACACATGCAGGGGGCATTGTGCGGATATATCGGTGGTCGGACACATGCAGGGGGCGTTGTGTGGATATATCGGGGGTCGGTCACATGCAGGGGGCATTGTGCGGGTATATTGGTGGTCGCACACATGCAGGAGGCATTGTGTGGATATATCGGTGGTCGGACACATGCAGGGGGCATTGTGTGGATATATCGGTGGTCGGACACATGGAGGGGGCGTTGTGTGGATATATCGGTGGTCGGACACATGCAGGGGGCATTGTGTGGATATATCGGTGGTCGGACACATGCAGGGGGCGTTGTGTGGATATATCGGGGGTCGGTCACATGCAGGGGGCATTGTGCGGATATATTGGTGGTCGGACACATGCAGGAGGCATTGTGTGGATATATCGGTGGTCGGACACATGCAGGAGGCGTTGTGCGGATATATCGGTGGTCGGACACATGCAGGGGGCCTTGTGAGGATATATCGGTGGTCGGACACATGCAGGAGGCATTGTGCGGATATATCGGTGGTCGGACACATGCAGGGGGCATTGTGTGGATATATCGGGGGTCGTACACATGCAGGGGGCATTGTGTGGATATATCGGTGGTCGGACACATGCAGGGGGCATTGTGTGGATATATCGGGGGTCGTTCACATGCAGGGGGCATTGTGTGGATATATCGGTGGTCGGACACATGCAGGGGGCATTGTGTGGATATATCGGGGGTCGGTCACATGCAGGGGGCATTGTGTGGATATATCGGTGGTCGGACACATGCAGGGGGCATTGTGTGGATATATCGGTGGTCGGACACATGCAGGGGGCATTGTGTGGATATATCGGGGGTCGGTCACATGCAGGGGGCATTGTGTGGATATATCGGTGGTCGGACACATGCAGGGGGCATTGTGTGGATATATCGGTGGTCGGACACATGCAGGGTGCGTTGTGCGGATATATCGGTGGTCGGTCACATGCAGGGGGTGTTGTGTGGATATATCGGTGGTCGGTCACATGCAGGGGGTGTTGTGCGGATATATCGGTGGTGGGACACATGCAGGGTGCGTTGTGCGGATATATCGGTGGTCGGTCACATGCAGGGGGTGTTGTGTGGATATATCGGTGGTCGGACACATGCAGGGGGCGTTGTGCGGATATATCGGTGGTCGGACACATGCAGGGGGCATTGTGTGGATATATCGGTGGTCGGACACATGCAGGGGGTGTTGTGTGGATATATCGGTGGTCGGACACATGCAGGGGGCGTTGTGTGGATATATCGGGGGTCGGTCACATGCAGGGGGCATTGTGTGGATATATTGGTGGTCGGACACATGCAGGGGGCGTCACATGCAGGGGGCGTTGTGCGGATATATCGGTGGTCGGACACATGCAGGGGGCATTGTGCGGATATATCGGTGGTCGGACACATGCAGGAGGCGTTGTGTGGATATATCGGTGGTCGGACACATGCAGGGGGCATTGTGCGGATATATCGGTGGTCGGACACATGCAGGGGGCGTTGTGTGGATATATCGGTGGTCGGACACATGCAGGGGGCATTGTGTGGATATATCGGTGGTCGGTCACATGCAGGGGGCATTGTGTGGATATATCGGTGGTCGGTCACATGCAGGGGGCGTTGTGCGGATATATCGGTGGTCGGTCACATGCAGGAGGCGTTGTGTGGATATATCGGTGGTCGGACACATGCAGGGGGCATTGTGCGGATATATCGGTGGTCGGACACATGCAGGTAGCATTGTGCGGATATATCGGTGGTCGGTCACATGCAGGGGGCATTGTGCGGATATATCAGTGGTCGGACACATGCAGGGGGCGTTGTGCGGATATATCAGTGGTCGGTCACATGCAGGGGGCGTTGTGAGGATATATCGGTGGTCTTACACATGCAGGGGGCGTTGTGCGGATATATCGGTGGTCGGACACATGCAGGGGGCGTTGTGTGGATATATCGGTGGTCGGACACATGCAGGGGGCGTCGTGCGGATATATCGGTGGTCTTACACATGCAGGGGGCGTTGTGTGGATATATCGGTGGTCGGACACATGCAGGGGGCATTGTGCGGATATATCGGTGGTCGGACACATGCAGGGGGCGTTGTGTGGATATATCGGGGGTCGGTCACATGCAGGGGGCATTGTGCGGATATACAGTGCCTACAAGTAGTATTCAACCCCCTGCATATTTAGCAGGTTTGATAAGATGCAAATAAGTTAGAGCCTGCAAACTTCAAACAAGAGCAGGATTTATTAACAGATGCATAAATCTTACAAACCAAAAAGTTATGTTGCTCAGTTAAATTTTAATAAATTTTCAACATAAAAGTGTGGGTCAATTATTATTCAACCCCTAGGTTTAATATTTTGTGGAATAACCCTTGTTTGCAATTACAGCTAATAATCGTCTTTTATAAGACCTGATCAGGCCGGCACAGGTCTCTGGAGATATCTTGGCCCACTCCTCCATGCAGATATTCTCCAAGTTATCTAGGTTCTTTGGGTGTCTTATGTGGACTTTAATCTTGAGCTCCTTCCACAAGTTTTCAATTGGGTTAAGGTCAGGAAACTGACTAGGCCACTGCAACACCTTGATTTTTTCCCTCTTGAACCAGGCCTTAGTTTTCTTGGCTGTGTGCTTTGGGTCGTTGTCTTGTTGGAAGATGAAATGATGACCCATCTTAAGATCCTTGATGGAGGAGCGGAGGTTGTTGGCCAAAATCTCCAGGTAGGCCGTGCTATCCATTTTCCCATGGATGCGGACCAGATGGCCAGGTCCCTTGGCTGAGAAACAGCCTCACAGCATGATGCTGCCACCACCATGCTTGACTGTAGGGATGGTATTCTTGGGGTCGTATGCAGTGCCATCCAGTCTCCAAACGTCACGTGTGTGGTTGGCACCAAAGATCTCGATCTTGGTCTCATCAGACCAGAGAACCTTGAACCAGTCTGTCTCAGAGTCCTCCAAGTGATCATGAGCAAACTGTAGACGAGCCTTGACATGACGCTTTGAAAGTAAAGGTACCTTACGGGCTCGTCTGGAACGGAGACCATTGCGGTGGAGTACGTTACTTATGGTATTGACTGAAACCAATGTCCCCACTGCCATGAGATCTTCCCGGAGCTCCTTCCTTGTTGTCCTTGGGTTAGCCTTGACTCTTCGGACAAGCCTGGCCTCAGCACGGGTGGAAACTTTCAAAGGCTGTCCAGGCCGTGGAAGGCTAACAGTAGTTCCATAAGACTTCCACTTCCGGATGATGCTCCCAACAGTGGAAACAGGTAGGCCCAACTCCTTGGAAAGGGTTTTGTACCCCTTGCCAGCCTTGTGACCCTCCACGATCTTGTCTCTGATGGCCTTGGAATGCTCCTTTGTCTTTCCCATGTTGACCAAGTATGAGTTCTGTTCACAAGTTTGTGGAGGGTCTTATTTAGTCAGAAAAGGCTGGAAAAAGAGATAATTAATCCAAACATGTGAAGCTCATTGTTCTTTGTGCCTGAAATACTTCTTAATACTTTAGGGGAACCAAACAGAATTCTTGTGGTTTGAGGGGTTGAATAATAAATGACCTCTGAATAAACTTTTCACAATTTAAAAAAAAAAATAAAAAAAGAAATAACATTCTTTGTTGCTGCAGTGCATTTCACACTTCCAGGCTGATCTACAGTCCAAATGTCACAATGCCAAGTTACTTCCGAATGTGTAAACCTGCTAAATCTGCAGGGGGTTGAAGACTACTTGTAGGCACTGTATTGGTGGTCGCACACATGCAGGAGGCATTGTGTGGATATATCGGTGGTCGGACACATGCAGGAGGCATTGTGCGGATATATCGGTGGTCGCACACATGCAGGAGGCATTGTGTGGATATATCGGTGGTCGGACACATGCAGGAGGCATTGTGCAGATATATCGGTGGTCGGACACATGCAGGGTGCGTTGTGCGGATATATCGGTGGTCGGACACATGCAGGGGGCATTGTGTGGATATATCGGGGGTCATACACATGCAGGGGGCATTGTGTGGATATATCGGTGGTCGGACACATGCAGGGGGCATTGTGTGGATATATCGGTGGTCGGACACATGCAGGGTGCGTTGTGCGGATATATCGGTGGTCGGTCACATGCAGGGGGTGTTGTGTGGATATATCGGTGGTCGGTCACATGCAGGGGGTGTTGTGCGGATATATCGGTGGTCGGACACATGCAGGGTGCGTTGTGCGGATATATCGGTGGTCGGTCACATGCAGGGGGTGTTGTGTGGATATATCGGTGGTCGGACACATGCAGGGTGCGTTGTGCGGATATATCGGTGGTCGGTCACATGCAGGGGGTGTTGTGTGGATATATCGGTGGTCGGACACATGCAGGGTGCGTTGTGCGGATATATCGGTGGTCGGACACATGCAGGGGGCGTTGTGCGGATATATCGGTGGTCGGACACATGCAGGGGGCATTGTGTGGATATATCGGTGGTCGGACACATGCAGGGGGTGTTGTGTGGATATATCGGTGGTCGGACACATGCAGGGGGCGTTGTGCGGATATATCGGTGGTCGGACACATGCAGGGGGCATTGTGCTGATATATCGGTGGTCGGACACATGCAGGGGGCATTGTGAGGATATATCGGTGGTCGGTCACATGCAGGGGGCATTGTGCGGATATATCGGGGGTCGGTCACATGCAGGGGTTGTTGTGCGGATATATCGGTGGTCGGACACATGCAGGGGGCGTTGTGCGGATATATTGGTGGTTGGACACATGCAGGGGGCATTGTGCGGATATATCGGTGGTCGGACACATGCAGGGGGCGTTGTGCGGATATATCGGTGGTCGGACACATGCAGGGGGCGTTGTGCGGATATATCGGTGGTCGGACACATGCAGGGGGCGTTGTGTGGATATATCGGTGGTCGGTCACATGCAGGGGGCATTGTGCGGATATATCGGTGGTCGGACACATGCAGGGGGCGTTGTGCGGATATATCGGTGGTCGGACACATGCAGGGGGCGTTGTGCGGATATATCGGTGGTCGGACACATGCAGGGGGCTTTGTGTGGATATATCGGGGGTCGGTCACATGCAGGAGGCGTTGTGTGGATATATCGGTGGTCGGACACATGCAGGGGGCGTTGTGTGGATATATCGGGGGTCGGTCACATGCAGGGGCATTGTGTGGATATATCGGTGGTCGGACACATGCAGGGGGCATTGTGCGGATATATCGGTGGTCGGTCACATGCAGGGGGCGTTGTGTGGATATATCGGTAGTCGGACACATGCAGGGGGCGTTGTGCGGATATATCGGTGGTCGGACACATGCAGGGGGCATTGTGCGGATATATCGGTGGTCGGACACATGCAGGGGGCGTTGTGTGGATATATCGGGGGTCGGTCACATGCAGGGGCATTGTGCGGATATATCGGTGGTCGGACACATGCAGGGGGCATTGTGCGGATATATCGGTGGTCGGTCACATGCAGGGGGCGTTGTGTGGATATATTGGTGGTCGGACACATGCAGGGGGCATTGTGCGGATATATCGGTGGTTGGACACATGCAGGGGGCGTTGTGTGGATATATCGGGGGTCGGTCACATGCAGGGGGCATTGTGTGGATATATCGGTGGTCGGACACATGCAGGGGGCATTGTGTGGATATATCGGTGGTCGGACACATGCAGGGGGCGTTGTGCGGCTATATCGGTGGTCGGACACATGCAGGGGGCATTGTGCCGATATATCGGTGGTTGGTCACATGCAGGGAGCATTGTGCGGATATATCGGTGGTCGGTCACATGCAGGGGGCATTGTGCGGATATATCGGTGGTCGGACACATGCAGGGGGCGTTGTGTGGATATATCGGGGTCGGTCACATGCAGGGGGCATTGTGCGGATATACAGTGCCTACAAGTAGTATTCAACCCCCTGCAGATTTAGCAGGTTTGATAAGATGCAAATAAGTTAGAGCCTGCAAACTTCAAACAAGAGCAGGATTTATTAACAGATGCATAAATCTTACAAACCAAAAAGTTATGTTGCTCAGTTAAATTTTAATAAATTTTCAACATAAAAGTGTGGGTCAATTATTATTCAACCCCTAGGTTTAATATTTTGTGGAATAACCCTTGTTTGCAATTACAGCTAATAATCGTCTTTTATAAGACCTGATCAGGCCGGCACAGGTCTCTGGAGATATCTTGGCCCACTCCTCCATGCAGATATTCTCCAAGTTATCTAGGTTCTTTGGGTGTCTTATGTGGACTTTAATCTTGAGCTCCTTCCACAAGTTTTCAATTGGGTTAAGGTCAGGAGACTGACTAGGCCACTGCAACACCTTGATTTTTTCCCTCTTGAACCAGGCCTTAGTTTTCTTGGCTGTGTGCTTTGGGTCGTTGTCTTGTTGGAAGATGAAATGATGACCCATCTTAAGATCCTTGATGGAGGAGCGGAGGTTGTTGGCCAAAATCTCCAGGTAGGCCGTGCTATCCATTTTCCCATGGATGCGGACCAGATGGCCAGGCTCCTTGGCTGAGAAACAGCCTCACAGCATGATGCTGCCACCACCATGCTTGACTGTAGGGATGGTATTCTTGGGGTCGTATGCAGTGCCATCCAGTCTCCAAACGTCACGTGTGTGGTTGGCACCAAAGATCTCGATCTTGGTCTCATCAGACCAGAGAACCTTGAACCAGTCTGTCTCAGAGTCCTCCAAGTGATCATGAGCAAACTGTAGACGAGCCTTGACATGACGCTTTGAAAGTAAAGGTACCTTACGGGCTCGTCTGGAACGGAGACCATTGCGGTGGAGTACGTTACTTATGGTATTGACTGAAACCAATGTCCCCACTGCCATGAGATCTTCCCGGAGCTCCTTCCTTGTTGTCCTTGGGTTAGCCTTGACTCTTCGGACAAGCCTGGCCTCAGCACGGGTGGAAACTTTCAAAGGCTGTCCAGGCCGTGGAAGGCTAACAGTAGTTCCATAAGACTTCCACTTCCGGATGATGCTCCCAACAGTGGAAACAGGTAGGCCCAACTCCTTGGAAAGGGTTTTGTACCCCTTGCCAGCCTTGTGACCCTCCACGATCTTGTCTCTGATGGCCTTGGAATGCTCCTTTGTCTTTCCCATGTTGACCAAGTATGAGTTCTGTTCACAAGTTTGTGGAGGGTCTTATTTAGTCAGAAAAGGCTGGAAAAAGAGATAATTAATCCAAACATGTGAAGCTCATTGTTCTTTGTGCCTGAAATACTTCTTAATACTTTAGGGGAACCAAACAGAATTCTGGTGGTTTGAGGGGTTGAATAATAAATGACCTCTGAATAAACTTTTCACAATTTAAAAAAAAAAATAAAAAAAGAAATAACATTCTTTGTTGCTGCAGTGCATTTCACACTTCCAGGCTGATCTACAGTCCAAATGTCACAATGCCAAGTTACTTCCGAATGTGTAAACCTGCTAAATCTGCAGGGGGTTGAATACTACTTGTAGGCACTGTATTGGTGGTCGCACACATGCAGGAGGCATTGTGTGGATATATCGGTGGTCGGACACATGCAGGAGGCATTGTGCGGATATATCGGTGGTCGGACACATGCAGGGTGCGTTGTGCGGATATATCGGTGGTCGGACACATGCAGGGGGCATTGTGTGGATATATCGGGGGTCGTACACATGCAGGGGGCATTGTGTGGATATATCGGTGGTCGGACACATGCAGGGGGCATTGTGTGGATATATCGGTGGTCGGACACATGCAGGGTGCGTTGTGCGGATATATCGGTGGTCGGTCACATGCAGGGGTGTTGTGTGGATATATCGGTGGTCGGTCACATGCAGGGGGTGTTGTGCGGATATATCGGTGGTCGGACACATGCAGGGTGCGTTGTGCGGATATATCGGTGGTCGGTCACATGCAGGGGGTGTTGTGTGGATATATCGGTGGTCGGTCACATGCAGGGGGTGTTGTGCGGATATATCGGTGGTCGGTCACATGCAGGGGGTGTTGTGTGGATATATCGGTGGTCGGACACATGCAGGGTGCGTTGTGCGGATATATCGGTGGTCGGTCACATGCAGGGGGTGTTGTGTGGATATATCGGTGGTCGGACACATGCAGGGTGCGTTGTGCGGATATATCGGTGGTCGGTCACATGCAGGGGGTGTTGTGTGGATATATCGGTGGTCGGACACATGCAGGGGGCATTGTGCGGATATATCGGTGGTCGGACACATGCAGGGGGCGTTGTGCGGATATATCGGTGGTCGGACACATGCAGGGGGCATTGTGTGGATATATCGGTGGTCGGACACATGCAGGGGGCGTTGTGCGGATATATCGGTGGTCGGACACATGCAGGGGGCATTGTGCTGATATATCGGTGGTCGGACACATGCAGGGGGCCTTGTGAGGATATATCGGTGGTCGGTCACATGCAGGGGGCATTGTGCGGATATATCGGGGGTCGGTCACATGCAGGGGTTGTTGTGCGGATATATCGGTGGTCGGTCACATGCAGGGGGCATTGTGCGGATATATCGGTGGTCGGTCACATGCAGGGGGCATTGTGCGGATATATCGGTGGTCGGACACATGCAGGGGGCGTTGTGCGGATATATCGGTGGTCGGTCACATGCAGGGGGCATTGTGCGGATATATCGGTGGTGGGACACATGCAGGGGGCGTTGTGCGGATATATCGGTGGTCGGTCACATGCAGGGGGCATTGTGCGGATATATCGGTGGTCGGACACATGCAGGGGGCGTTGTGCGGATATATCGGGGGTCGGACACATGAAGGGGGCGTTGTGCGGATATATCGGTGGTCGGACACATGCAGGGGGCGTTGTGCGGATATATCAGTGGTCGGACACATGCAGGGGGCGTTGTGCGGATATATCGGTGGTCGGACACATGCAGGGGGCATTGTGTGGATATATCGGGGGTCGGACACATGCAGGGGGCGTTGTGCGGATATATCGGGGGTCGGACACATGCAGATGTCCGGTGTCAGTATCTCGCTACAAATTGCAATGAATAATAGTCTCCTCGGCAGCTGTTGTGCCTTGTTCTTTTCGCCGGAGCATACGACCGCTGCTAACCGTGGAAAGGAGGGTGCGGGGACATGTGTTTACTGCTGCCACCGAGCTGATCGCGCAGATGTAGTAATTAGTGCATGCGATAAGGCATCTCGCCCATTCATCTTAATAACAGAGGCAAGAGGTGCATAATGAAGAGCTCCACTAAAAATCCCCGACTCTCCCCGGCACAGGCTGCCTCTTAATTACAGGTGCCTCATTATTTGGTCAGTGTTAATAGGGGGATTGCCCTGTGCAGCCAGTGAGGTGCGGCTGCTGGAGACCAGTATCACTCACACTCCGGCTGGGGCCACTTGGGCTATGACTCGGCTGTATGTACACCGCAGCCTAATTCAAGTGAGCGGTCCCCATCGCGACCCCCGGGTATGGCAGCCGCCACATTCAGGTTGCAGAATGTCCAAACCAGCTGTATTTTTGTGTGTTGCTGCTCGCGGTGCCTTGTGCTGAGATGTAACAGCGACATACACCCGTCTCCGGACTCATGACCACCGTCTGCCAAAGTTGCCGGGCCGCTCAGCATTAAGAGCGCGTTCACACTGGGTGGATAAAAAGCAGATTCATCTCCCATTCAGCGTCTGTCTCCTGTCCGCAGCTCGGGCATTGGAATAACATTTCCTCCCTATATTTACATACATGGAGAATTTTCCGCCTGGATTTTTGCATGCTACTTATTTCCCGCGGCTTCTCCGGAGGAGACTGTGGCAGATTCCCGGCCCTGCAGATCTGCTTCAAGGGACAGCCTCAAATTCCTGCAGATCTTTCCGTACAGTGCGGGTGTGAACATTCACCTCCCCGAATCCCGCTGCCCTCAGCTCCGCTGCACTGTGGCTAATCAGGGGCTCTGCTATTTATAGGTCCCTGTGTAGCTAACAAGCGCTTCCTCGCATTTACTGGGGGATATTTTGCGTCTTCGGAGGCCTCGCTTACACGAATGTTTATGTGCATGAAGGAGCTAAGTCTTTCGTACCCAATTAAATATTAATGAGTTTGGATTTGCATCCATTTGTCCTTCCAGCGGCCGGATTATTAATTAGCAGAGTAATAACGCGCCGCGTGTGAAAAGGACCAGAGTCGTTCTGAAGTGTCAAATCTATGAGTGTGCTGCCAAATTGAATTATACCGTGGAGCACTTAACGTGGCTGAAATATTTATTCTGCCGTTTGTCCTGCGAGGCGATCGGCGACTGTATACGGGGGGTTTGGTACACTGAGAAAAGTGATCGGCGACTGTATACGAGGGGTTTGGTGCGCTGAGCACAGCGATCGGCGACTGTATACGGGGGGTTTGGTGCGCTGAGCAAAGTGATCGGCGACTGTATACGAGGGGTTTGGTGCGCTGAGCACAGCGATCGGCGACTGTATACGAGGGGTTTGGTGCGCTGAGCACAGCGATCGGCGACTGTATACGGGGGGTTTGGTGCGCTGAGCACAGCGATCGGCGACTGTATACGGGGGGTTTGGGGGGCTGAGCAAAGCGATCGGCGACTGTATACGGGGGGTTTGGGGGGCTGAGCAAAGCGATCAGCGACTGTATACGGGGGGTTTGGTGCGCTGAGCACAGCGATCGGCAACTGTATACGGGGGGTTTGGGGGGCTGAGCAAAGCGATCAGCGACTGTATACGGGGGGTTTGGGGGGCTGAGCAAAGCGATCAGCGACTGTATACGGGGGGTTTGGGGGGCTGAGCAAAGCGATCGGCGACTGTATACGGGGGGTTTGGGGGGCTGAGCAAAGCGATCAGCGACTGTATACGGGGGGTTTGGTGCGCTGAGAACAGCGATCGGCAACTGTATACGGGGGGTTTGGGGGGCTGAGCAAAGCGATCAGCGACTGTATACGGGGGGTTTGGGGGGCTGAGCAAAGCGATCAGCGACTGTATACGGGGGGTTTGGGGGGCTGAGCAAAGCGATCAGCGACTGTGTACGGGGGATTTGATGTGCTGAGCAAAGCGATCAACGACTGTATACGGGGGATTTGATGTGCTGAGCAAAGCGATCGGCGGCTGTATACGGGGGATTTGGTGCGCTGAGCAAAGCGATCGGCGGCTGTATACGGGGGATTTGGTGCGCTGAGCAAAGCGATCGGCGGCTGTATACGGGGGATTTGATGTGCTGAGCAAAGCGATCAACGACTGTATACGGGGGATTTGATGTGCTGAACAAAGCGATCGGCGGCTGTATACGGGGGATTTGGTGCGCTGAGCAAAGCGATCGGCGGCTGTATACGGAGGATTTGGTGCGCTGAGCAAAGCGATCGGCGGCTGTATACGGGGGATTTGGTGCGCTGAGCAAAGCGATCGACGGCTGTATACGGGGGATTTGATGTGCTGAGCAAAGCGATCGGCGACTGTATACGGGGGGGTTTGGTGCGCTGAGCAAAGCAATTGGCGACCGTATACGGGGGGTTTGGTGCGCTGAGCAAAGCGATTGGCGACGGTATACGGGGGGTTTGGTGCGCTGAGCACAGCGATTGGCGACTGTATTCAGAGGGTTTGGTGCGCTGAGCAAAGCGATCAGTGGCAGCCCCTGAGGGGGTGGCTGAGCAAAACAACCTAATAGCGATGGTGCCTTTGAGCTAATTGACCCTGGTGAGGTGACCTGTGATGGTCTCTAAGGGGTTGTTACTAGAGTGTGGTGATCAATGACTGTCCCTGAGGGGTAATGGTCACTGAGGGATGACTGTCTGGGCTGGGCCATCTCCAATTGTACCTGAAGGGTTGGTGGTGTGGGCTGAGCTATCAGCGATGGTTCCTAAGGGTGTGATAGTCTGGGCGAGGCAATCAGCAATGGTCCCTGAAGGGGGGTGGTGGTCTAGGTTGGGCCATCAGCGGTGGTCCCTGAGGGGGTGGTGGTCTAGGTTGGGCCATCAGCCATGGTCCCTGAGGGGGTGGTGGTCTAGGTTGGGCCATCAGCCATGGTCCCTGAGGGGGTGGTGGTCTAGGTTGGGCCATCAGCGATGGTCCCTGAGGGGGTGGTGGTCTAGGCTGGGCCATCAGTGATGGTCCCTGAGGGGGTGGTCTGGGTATATCCATTGTCCAGCCCCTGCAGACCATCATTCGCGGGGGGAGGTTGATACCTCTGTGACTATTTACTTGAGCTGGTTCTCTCCAGAAGCTGTGCAGCGCGGGAGCAGTGACCGTAATACACAGGTGCCGGGAGGAGACCGTCCTTGTGATTTTTGGTGACCATTTTATATTTGCAGAGAAGGTTCAACCTGATTGTTAAAAATGTTTGCAAGTGAGAAACCTGAGCTCTTCACGAGTCGTTACCTGCAGACCCGATCAGCAAACATGTCCGATAGCGGCTCTTATCCGTGGCCACATTGGGGAGGCGCCTGCAGACCCGATCAGCAAACGTGTCCGATAGCGGCTCTTATCCGTGGCCACATTGTGGAGGCACCTGCAGACCCGATCAGCAAACATGTCCGATAGCGGCTCTTATCCGTGGCCACATTGGGGAGGCGCCTGCAGACCCGATCAGCAAACATGTCCGATAGCGGCTCTTATCCGTGGCCACATTGGGGAGGCGCCTGCAGACCCGATCAGCAAACGTGTCCGATAGCGGCTCTTATCCGTGGCCACATTGTGGAGGCTAGTGCCATATTGAGGAGGCCCTCACAGAAAACCCCACTAATCAGCTCTGAAATATTGGGGGGTCTCAAGGTCATGACCTTCCTCATCGAGAGCGGGAAGTTTACATCTAGTAATGCCTTACCTCCCCTGCGGGGGCGCTGCGGGAGAATCAAGCACCTGACGTCGGGGTGTACGCAGCCCATCGCCAGGATAACTTATCATCAGCTTCGTATTGGGGGTCCTAATTAATAAAAAAAGGGTCTTTTTAAAAGCATAAAATCCCACGAATTAAAAGCTCTGTGATTTTTGAAATCTTCCCTTTGAAGACCTCTGCTTGCGGTCAGTGAATGTAACAATCCGGAGTCCTTTGTATTGCTACAGATTGCACGCGGTTTTCTGGTTGATCTGGTGACGTCCCGGCGCCGGTCACACGTGTACATCGCGCTTCATTATATGGCGGTAATTATATGAGTTTATCCATTGTCTGTGAATGACATTGTGCCGTCCTGTGGGATCCCGCCCGTAATGATGTGTGTTTTATATGTGCGCCGTCATATCCCGGCTCCTATAATTAGCGCTGTCTGTTCATTCTCTGCCGCCTTTATATTGTACGGAGATGTAATATTCCTGGATAAATCGGGTCCATTCATACATGCGCGCGGTGACGGATGGGCTCCAGACCGCCTGGGAGCATATACAGAGGATGCCAGCGCTACCAGCGGGAAGCGTAAGCTTGCTGACCTATATAAATGTGATTTTTAGCTTTTTTTCCTCCATGCTGATCCTGGGAGTGATGCTCTGCGGCTCCTTTATTTGTGGAACAAATGTATAAATTTCCTCTTGGAGCGGCGCGCCTTACGTGGTTTAATTACCGAGAAGGAATCATAGCGGTGTGTATGAGAAGCGGCAAATACGGCGAGAGATAAAGGGCCGGGACGGCTACATAAAAAGTTCTACAACTTCCTGGTACGATTCATCGTTTCACCCAAAACTGTTAACTTTTTTGCATAAATTTCTGACCAACAACAAAAAAAATACCACTCCCGGGGAGGCTGAGACCAGAGGACATTTGCACAAAAATGTTGCGTTTTTTTTTGTTTGTTTTTTTTAAAGAATCAGCCGCAAACATCGTTATTACGGAAACCACGACTGTGTTTCACTGTTCGTATGGGGACCACGATGTCTGCACTAACCCCAGGACCCCAATCCAAACGTACAGCCTGATAGACACACACGGGTCTGTATGTACATTCACAGCATCAGATGCAAATGCCACACCCGGAATCCGCTCCAGACCTTATACCTGCCTTAATGAGGAAATCACCCATGAGCCCATTATAAAGCTGTTCAGATAATTATCCAATGTCTTTTGGTCCCTTGAAAAAGAGGAAGTGACGTATCAAAGAGCTAAAATTGCCAAACTCTTCCACCAATTAGGATGTGAATCCCCTCAAATTACACCTGAGATTGATTGTGAAACTGGATCTAGATTCTAGAATTATGTTTTGGACAATTGCTAAAATGACAAAACTTGTCACCATCCAAATATTTATGGCTCTAACTGTATGTACACAGTGACTGCACCAGCAGAATAGTGAGTGCAGCTCTGGAGTATAATACAGGAGGTAACTCAGGATCAGTAATGTAATGTATGTACACAGTGACTGCACCAGCAGAATAGTGAGTGCAGCTCTGGAGTATAATACAGGAGGTAACTCAGGATCAGTAATGTAATGTATGTACACAGTGACTGCACCAGCAGAATAGTGAGTGCAGCTCTGGAGTACAATATAGGAGGTAACTCAGGATCAGTAATGTATGTACACAGTGACTGTACCAGCAGAATAGTGAGTGCAGCTCTGGAGTATAATACAGGAGGTAACTCAGGATCAGTAATGTAATGTATGTACACAGTGACTGCACCAGCAGAATAGTGAGTGCAGCTCTGGAGTACAATATAGGAGGTAACTCAGGATTAGTAATGTAATGTATGTACACATTGACTGCACCAGCAGAATAGTGAGTGCAGCTCTGGGGTATAATACAGGAGGTAACTCAGGATCAGTAATGTAATGTATGTACACAGTGACTGCACCAGCAGAATAGTGAGTGCAGCTCTGGAGTATAATACAGGATGTGGCAACAATTTTTTATTTGTTTTTGGTTGTGTTTGGATCTAAAAATCATTATTTTTGCAGTTCGAGTTAATTGCACCATTTTTCTTCTCTAGCCTCTGTGTTGCACTGTTAATTGTTGGCTGTAGAGTTACCTGAGAGTCCATCAGTGAGCTCATTCTGATGGTAAGGGCTCACACACCAGCATATATCGGAGCAGTGCAAAGCGATAATAGGTAATGGGCTCGGCCCTATCTTATGCTTTGAGTCCGTGCTGATGAACGATTTGTCATGAGAAAAAAATTGCAACTCTGCGATGTGACTCTGAAATTGGATGTGATTCGCCCATTCATGTCATTAGTGCAAGAATAAAATCAAATGCCACACAGAGCCACAGTGTAGCGTCTGATGTTACTTTATTACTAATAAATTGCAGTTCTGTTATAGAGAAAACTATAAATGGTTAATAGCTGCTGATTTTTAGCCCCCGATATATGAATTTAGGGGAAAAAATGACCTTTTACAAGTGGACAACCCCCTAAACTGCATGTACAGATTGGATGAAGGAGAGCCAAGCCGGCTGATGTGGAGGGGTGTCCAGATTCTCTGGGATGAAGAGTCAGGCATTGGGAGTTCAACCCTTGATCCTTCTTTTTTTCCTCCGGAGAAAGTGTCTGACAATCTTCTTGCTTATCTGTGGCCATTGGGAATACATGTACGCTCGGCTGAGCTGAGCATCCATGTGCACTGGGCTGTCCGCTGGATGAATGTTTCTCTGTCAGTGCAGTTGTACTGCGCATTTTCCCCTATTCCAGTCTGTGGTTGCTCTTCACTCTTCGGTTTGATCCCAGGAGCTTGCACTCTTCTGGGCCCGGGCCCCGGATTAGTGATGACGGCTGAGGTGCGGCTGAGAACAGCAGCCCCGGAGCTGTGACGGCGGCAGAACATTGCTCGTTAGCAGCGGCGGGAAGTGACAGGCAGTAAACCCTGAGCCTCACAAATCTCTCCTTGAAGGAAGTGGCAAATGAGATCTATTCCCCCTCCAGGGAGCCGGCATCTCGCGCGCCCATCACCTAAAATATATATGTATATGTATATCCCTTCCTTCGATAAATATATGGCGTTTGTAGGGAGCGCGGGAGCGGATTGTGTCAGCGGGTGAAAAATGACACCTTTCAGGCCGTCTCTCTCCGGCTGAAGGCGACGCTGCCGCTCTCCGCATACTAATCGGCGTGGCGGGAAATCACAGTGTTTGATTGCAGCGACCTCCCAGCAAGGTCAGTAATGGTGCTCAGCAAAAAGCCCAAATTCTTCCATTAGTGTATTAAGCGACTTTGTGTTTTATGAGATTGGAACAAAAGTGTCACCTCCATGACACCGCACCATTGTCCATCATGAGGGCTTTATTCAGCGCTAGTCACCGCTCCGAGTGACTCCTCCATGATTCCGTACAATTGTCCATCATTAGGGCCCTATTCAGCACCGGTCACCGCTCTGAGTGACTCCTCCATGATTCCATACAATTGTTTCTGATGAGGGCTTCATTCAGCACCGGTCACTGCTCCAGGTGACTCCTCCATGATACGGCACGATTGTCCATCATGAGGGCTTTATTCAGCACCGGTCACCGCTCTGAGTGACTCCTCCATGATTCCATACAATTGTTTCTGATGAGGGCTTCATTCAGCACCGGTCACCGCTCCAGGTGACTCCTCCATGATACGGCACGATTGTCCATCATGAGGGCTTTATTCAGCGCCAGTCACCGCTCCTGTGTGACTCCTCCATGATTCGTACAATTGCTTCTGATGAGGGCTTCATTCAGCACCGATCACCGCTCCAGGTGACTCCTCCATGATATCGTACGATCACCCCTTATGAGGGCTTCATTCAGCACCGATCACCGCTCCAGGTGACTCCTCCATGATATCGTACGATCACCCCTTATGAGGGCTTCATTCAGCACCGATCATCGTTCCAGGTGACTCCTCCATGATACCATACGATCACCCCTTATGGAGGGCTTCATTCAGCACCGATCATCACTCCAGGTGACTCCTCCATGATGCGGCACGATTGTCCATCATGAGGGCTTTATTCAGCGCCAGTCACCGCTCCGGGTGACTCCTCCATGATTCGTACAATTGCTTCTGAAGAGGGCTTCATTCAGCACCGATCACCGCTCCGGGTGACTCCTCCATGATTCCGTACAATTGCTTCTGATGAGGGCTTCATTCAGTGCCGCTCACCGCTCCAGGTGACTCCTCCATGATATCGTACGATCACCCCTTATGAGGGCTTCATTCAGCACCGATCACCGTTCCAGGTGACTCCTCCATGATACCATACGATCACCCCTTATGAGGGCTTCATTCAGCACCGATCATCACTCCAGGTGACTCTTCCATGATATCGTACGATTGCCCCTGACGAGGGCTTCATTCAGAGCCAGTCACTGCTCCGCGGGTGACTACTCCATGACACCACACGATCTTTCCTGACGAGGACTTTGCTCAGCAGCGGTCACAACTCCGGGTGACTCTTCCATGATCCCGTGCGATCGCTCCTGACGAGGGCTTCATTCAGCACCAGTCACCCCTCCTAGGTGACTCCTCCATGATACCATACAATCGCCCGCTGACGAAGACTTCATTCAGTACCGTTCACCGCTCTAGGTGACTCCTCCATGATATCATTCGATTGCCCCTGACGAGGGCTTCATTGAGCACTGCTCCAGGTGACTCCTCCGTGATATCATACGATTGCCCCTTACGCAGGCTTCATTCAGCACCGATCATCGTTCTAGGTGACTCCTCCATGATATCATACAATCGCCCCCTGATGGGGACTTTATTCAGCCCCGATCACCGCTCTAGGTGACTCCTCCATGATATCATACGATTACCCCTGACTAGGGCTTCATTCAGCACTGCTCCAGGTGACTCCTCTATGATATCATCCGATTGCCCCTGACGCGGGCTTCATTCAGCATCAATCACCGTTCTAGGTGACTCCTCCATGATATCATACAATCGCCCCGTTGAGGACTTCATTCAACACAGAGCACCGCTCCAGGTGACTCCTCCATGATAACATACAATCACCCCTGACGATGGCTTCATTCAGCTCCGGTCACTCCTCCTGGTTGACTCCTCCATGATACCTTACGATCTTTCCTGATAAGGGCTTCATTTAGCACTGACGACCGCTCCAGGTGATTCCTCCGTGATACCATACGATCGCCCCTTACGAGGGCTTCATTCAGAACTGGTCACCCGTCCTGGGCGACTCCTCCGTGACACTGCACGATCCCCCCTGACGAGGGCTTTGTTCAACTCCACTCAGTGCGCCGGGCGACTCCTCCATACCATCGCCTCTGATGTGGGCTTCATTCAGCACCAGTCACCATTCCCGAGCGACTCCTTCTTGGATGTACGAGGGAGGCAAGAAGAGATGTCCTCGCTAGGGATGAGAGGACCCGTGTTTGTGTTTGCAGAGTTCGGCCAGACTTTAGTTAAACGTTTGGCTTGGAACTCTGGACCGCAAACCCCATACAAGTCAATGGACACCTGAACTTCTGTGCTGTAAAATGGTCGTAGTATGGGCTAAGGGCTGCAAAGAGAAGCAAAATGGGTGTAAGAGCAGGACAATTCCCCTGACATGTGGATATGGAATTACAAAAAAAAAAGAAAACTGTATGGGCTCCCATCTATTTTTGATAACCAACGCAGGTAAAGCAGACAGCTGAAGGCTGCTATTATCAGGCTGGGAAGGTCCATGGTTATTGGGCCCAACGCAGCCTAAAAATAGCAGCCTGCAGCCACCTCAGAAGTGGCAAATCCATTAGATGCACCAATCCTGGCGCTTCACCCGGCTCTTCCCAATTGTCCTGGTGTGGTGACAATCGGGGTAATTCTTGTAGGAATCGACAGCTGCCATCAAGCCCGAGGGTTAGTAATGGAGAGGCGTCTATCAGACACCCCAATTACTAACCCGGCAAATATAGAATTAAAAAACACAGACTGGAAATTTGTGGACGATTCATCAATTGTGAGTTTTTCAGAAGTCACAAAGTCTTTGTGCAAGTGTTCCCCAGCCCCAGCTGGAATAGTTTAGTGCACTCCCGAAATTATTATTTCCCCCAAACCCATAAACCCATGCAAAGTGTTGTGCGGGTGCAAAAAGGTCAACGATTTGGAGCAATTTCAACCTTGCCCAAAGTTCATGAACTCCTGGCACCAGTTTAAAGACTTTTTGCGCAAAAAATAGTCATCGGAAATCACAAGACAAGAAAAGTGAAGAGTCGTCCGTGGCTTATTCCACCTGATCGTCTGCATTATTAATGGGTCGCGCAGACGCCGCCCCGGGCTGCGGAGAAGCGGCTGCACCTTCACATGGACGCTCTTCTTGTATCATGGCTTCTATGTTTCCACTCTGCAGACACCGCAGCTTAGATTTATAGTGTGTTCTGTAAATGGACAGGTTTTCTGCTCTAGTCACATCCAGAGCTGCGAGTGCAGGTGATAGAAGCGTCGTCTCATCGGCCACAATGCCGCCGTTATGCAGCTCTGCTTGTGAATGGAGAATATTTTGGCGATTTCTTGGGAATGAATGATTGGGTTCAGTTGCATCCGACATTCTGCAATCTGGAATTACGGATGACGCTTTGCAGAAATGGACACGGCGGAAATGTTCCTCCCCTTGAAGGCGAGCTGGCGCTCGGAGATGGGGGCAGACGGCCTGATCTGTATCCTCCGCACGGGGCCAGCGGGAGCCACAGAGCGAGAAATACGAGCCACAGAGCGAGAAATATGAGTCCGAGACGAGGCGAGATGCTATCGGCCACGGCGGACGCAGCCTTCAGATGCTATCACGCCGGCGTTCTTTATAACCCAAATAAGCCAGAGCCGTCCGAGACAAGAAGCCAGAGAGAGCGCCGGAGCTCGGGGAGACGGCACCGGCTATTAAGCATCGCGGGGAGAATTAATGATCGGAACGGGGGGCCGACGCGGCCATTAATCCCGCTATATGCCCCCAGCTCAGGTCAGGAAAACTATTACAGAAGCGTACAGTATTTCACTAGAACACGGCGGAGTGCCCAGAAAGCCTGGCACCCCGCATTAGACAGCCGGGATGTCCGCAGATATGACACCCGCTGCCGCAAGAGACCGTCTGATATAGGCCGCCTGATGTCACTCTTCTAGAAAGATAGCACCAATGCAAGACACTGAAGTCGGATTAGAGAGGTGACCCAGCTCTGAAACTGCCTGATGTCGGATTAGAGAGGTGACCCAGCTCTGAGACTGCCTGATGTCGGATTAGAGAGGTGACCCAGCTCTGAGACAGCCTGATGTCGGATTAGAGAGGTGACCCTGCTCTGAGACTGCCTGATGTCGGATTAGAGAGGTGACCCAGCTCTGAAACTGCCTGATGTCGGATTAGAGAGGTGACCCTGCTCTGAGACTGCCTGATGTCGGATTAGAGAGGTGACACTGCTCTGAGACTGCCTGATGTCGGATTAGAGAGGTGACCCTGCTGTGAGACTGCCTGATGTGGGATTAGAGAGGTGACCCTGCTGTGAGACAGCCTGTCGGATTAGAGAGGTGACCCTGCTGTAAGACAGCCTGATGTGGGATTAGAAAGGTGACCCTGCTGTGAAACAGCCTGATGTCGGATTAGAGAGGTGACCCTGCTCTTAGACTGCCTGATGTCGGATTAGAGAGGTGACCCTGCTCTGAGACAGTCTGATGTCAGATTAGAGAGGTGTCTGCCTCTATGAGACAGACTGTCAGATTTGTTGCTGTCACTCCTAGAGTGATAACATTGATCCAATATACTGTTCTGTGGTCTGTCTCTTATAGGGAACATCAGTGGAAAATAAAGTCTGATGTAAAGAGGTGACGCTAATTTTAGAGACCGTCTGTTGTATAATGAGCTGTATCTAGGAGACTGACCTACAGTGGTCCCTTCTGGGGAGGTGACGCCTGTACACGAGGCGGGCTGTTGTGTAGCGGTCCCTTCTGGGGAGGTGACGCCTGTACACGAGGCGGGCTGTTGTGTAGCAGTCTCTTCTGGGGAGGTGACGCCTGTACACGAGGTGGGCTGTTGTGTAGCGGTCTCTTCTGGGGAGGTGACGCCCGTACACGAGGCGGGCTGTTGTGTAGCGGTCTCTTCTGGGGAGGTGACGCTTGTACACGAGGCGGGCTGTTGTGTAGCGGTCTCTTCTGGGGAGGTGACGCCTGTAGACGAGGCGGGCTGTTGTGTAGCGGTCTCTTCTTGGGAGGTGACGCCTGTACACGAGGTGGGCTGTTGTGTAGCGGTCTCTTCTGGGGAGGTGACGCCTGTACACGAGGTGGGCTGTTGTGTAGCGGTCTCTTCTGGGGAGGTGACGCCTGTACACGAGGTGGGCTGTTGTGTAGCGGTCTCTTCTTGGGTGTGACGCCTGTACACAAGGCGGGCTGTTGTGTAGCGGTCTCTTCTGGGGAGGTGACGCCTGTACACGAGGCGGGCTGTTGTGTAGCGGTCTCTTCTTGGGTGTGACGCCTGTACACAAGGCGGGCTGTTGTGTAGCGGTCTCTTCTAGATGCAGATAAGAGACCGTCCGGTGAGGTCTATCTAGCTTTTTACCAGAGATAATGATAGATGCGAGTGATGATCTGTTGCTGTCTCATCCGGAGAGAGGGCCGCTGCTAATTGTGACAGGTTTGATGTATTGCTGTCTCTTGTAGCCGTGTGACATCGCTCTGAGAGACAGTCTGGTGTTTTATCATCTCTTCTAGAGAGCAGAATATGGCTGATGTATTGCTGTCTCTTCTGGAGAGAGAGCGCTGCTGAGAGCGCCGTATATCACTAGAGAGATGACACTTCTGTAACGGACGTCTGATCTGCCAATGTCTCATGTAGAAGGATAATGGGATCCAGAGACGCAGTCACATGAAATCCCCTCTGGAGAAGTGACCGTCCAGGGAGGTCTCTTGTGAAGGGACAGTCAGCGCTGTCTCTAATAGAGTGAACATGTAGACAGTCTCTTGTAGAGAGGTGACTCAGTCCTGGGAGACACCTTGGGTATTTTCAGTAGAAACCGTGATTTCTTGCGGTTATTTTCCGGAGAGCAGACAGTCCGTCGCCGTTCAGTGTGATTTACACCGTCCACCGTAGAGATCACTGGGAGACTTCTAGAGCTGTGACTACAGGAGGCAACACTGTACATTTCTAGGGGGGTCGTGGTGTCATGGCAGCCGGGGGGGGGGGGGTAGACCCGGTTTCATCGTGCGAGCCAGACATCTATAGCTATCGTGACCGGGGCAGGATGGAACATCACATCTGCGTGGATATATGTGCAGCCTGGCCACCGGCAACTGGACAAAGTAACCTTGTCATAAATAAAATGTCCATTTCCTTTGTAGAGAATCCTTTGTAGCAATTACGCCTGAAGTCTTTCGGCCACAGATGTCTCCATCCCTGGTCTCCTCCTGTGTGAGACTTCCAGCCATAGAGGCCTCCATCGCTGGTCTCCTCCTGTGTGAGGCTTCCAGCCATGAACATTTCCATCGCTGGTCTCCTCCTGTGTGAGGCTTCCGGCTATGGATGTCTCCATCGCCGGTCTCCTCCTGTGTGAGGCTTCTAGCCTTAGAGGTCTCCATCGCTGGTCTACTCCTGTGTGAGGCTTCCGGCCATGTATGTCTCCATCGCTGGTCTCCTCCTGTGTGAGGCTTCTAGCCTTAGAGGTCTCCATCTCTGGTCTCCTCCTGTATGAGGCTTCCTGCCATGGACGTCTCCATCGCTGGTCTCCTCCCTCCTGTGTGAAGCTTCTGGCCATGGACGTCTCCATCGCTGGTCTCCTGTGTGAGGCTTTCAGCCATGGACGTCTCCATCACTGGTCTCCTCCTGTTTGAGACTTTGCCTCCTTTACTGCGGTGACTTCAGTTTCTTGTTTGTGGCTCTTTCTCCTTATGTTTTGTCTCAATCCTGTGAAATGCAGCACGATGGGGCTGAGATCTGATAGTGTCTCGGCCATTGCAGAATATCCCACTTCTCTTTTGCAGGATGTTTTAGGTCATTGTCCATCTGTCCGTGAAGCGTCATCCAATCATTATTATTTATTATTATAGCGCCATTTATTCCATGGCACTTTACAAGTGAAAGAGGGTATATATACAACAATCATTAACAGTACAAAACAGACTGGTACAGGAGGGGAGAGGACCCTGCCCGCGAGGGCTCACAGTCTACAGGAGGGGAGAGGACCCTGCCCGCGAGAGCTCACAGTCTACAGGAGGAGAGAGGACCCTGCCCGCGAGGGCTCACAGTCTACAGGAGGAGAGAGGACCCTGCCCACGAGGGCTCACAGTCTACAGGAGGAGAGAGGACCCTGCCCGCGAGGGCTCACAGTCTACAGGAGGGGAGAGGAGCCTGCCCGCGAGGGCTCACAGTCTACAGGAGGAGAGAGGACCCTGCCCGCGAGGGCTCACAGTCTACAGGGAATGGGTGATGGTACAATAGGTGAGGACAGAGTTGGTTGCGCATTGGTCTACTGGACTGAGGGCTATATCATTATATATCATTGATGCCTTTGGTTGAATCTGAGCAGAAAGTCTCTCCCTGTGCACTTCAGAATTCATCCGGTGGCTTCTGTCGTCAGTCACATCATCAATAACCATTAGTGTCCCAGGACCATTGGAGCCCTGCATACCCAGCCAACACACCACCTCCGCCATGTGTTATAGAGGACATGCTGTGCCCTGGATCAGGAGCCGCTCCAAGCCTTTTCTAGACTTTCGGCCTCCATCATTCTGGTACAGGTTGATCTTAAGGCCGCTTTACACACTGCGATATCGTTACCGATATCGCCAGCGTGCGTACCCGCCCCCATCGGTTGTGCGATACGGGCAAATCGCTGCCCGTTTTGCACAACATCGCCCGGATCCGTCACACGGACTTACCTTCCCTGCGATGTCGCTGTGACCGGCGAACCGCCTCCTTTCTAAGGGGGCGGTTCGTTTAGCGTCACAGCAGCGTCACTGAACCACCGCCCAATAGAAGCGGAGGGGCGGAGATGAGCGGGACGTAACATCCCGCCCACCTCCTTCCTTCAGCATAGCGGCCGGGAGGCAGGTAAGGAGAGGTTCCTCGTTCCTCGGGTGTCACACGGAGCGATGTGTGCTGCCGCAGGAACGAGGAACAACTTTGTTACTGCTGCAGTGACTCCTCTGTATTTGCTCCTTGTGGTGTCTCCTTTGTATTTGCTTCTTGTGGTGACTCCTCTGTATTTGCCCCTTGTGGTGACTCCTCTGTATTTGCTCCTTGTTTTGACTCCTCTGTATTTGCTCCTTGTGGTGACTCCTCTGTATTTGCCCCTTGTGGTGACTCCTCTGTATTTGCCCCTTGTGGTGACCCCTCTGTATTTGCCCCTTGTGGTGACCCCTCTGTATTTGCACCTTGTGGTGACCCCTCTGTATTTGTGGTGACCCCTCTGTATTTGCCCCTTGTGGTGACTCCTCTGTATTTGCCCCTTGTGGTGACTCCTCTGTATTTGCCCCTTGTGGTGACTCCTCTGTATTTGCTCCTTGTGGTGACTCCTCTGTATTTGCCCCTTGTGGTGACTCCTCTGTATTTGCCCCTTGTGGTGACCCCTCTGTATTTGTGGTGACCCCTCTGTATTTGCCCCTTGTGGTGACCCCTCTGTATTTGCCCCTTGTGGTGACCCCTCTGTATTTGCCCTTTGTGGTGACCCCTCTGTATTTGCCCCTTGTGGTGACTCCTCTGTATTTGCCCCTTGTGGTGACCCCTCTGTATTTGCCCCTTGTGGTGACTCCTCTGTATTTGCCCCTTGTGGTGACCCCTCTGTATTTGCCCCTTGTGGTGACTCCTCTGTATTTGCGCTCATGACATCTCCTTATGGTGGACTTTGATCCTGAAGCACGGTCTTCACTTTGGGGGATGTGGTGAAGGGTTTTCTTCACCATGGAAAGGATTCTGCGATCATCCACCACTGGTGTCTACCGGGGACGTCCAGGCATTTTTCAGTTCCTGGCTCAGTGGTCTCTTCTTTTGCAGAATGTACCAAACTGTTGATTTGGCTGCTCCTCACATTTCTGCTCTCTCTGGTGGATTTATTCTTCATTTTTTTCAGCCTAATGATGGTTGGTTTCTCTTCCTTTGACCGCATGATGTGGGTTCAGAGCAGCCACTCTAAATGTAAATGCCGCACCTGGAATCAGCTCCAGACCTTTTACCTGCTTAATTGATGATCGATAATAAGGGAATCGCTCCTGCAGCCCAGAAAAGAGCTTCTGAGATAATTGTCCAATTAACTTTGGTCCATTGAAAAAGAGGCAGCGACATATTGAACAGCCGTAATTCCTAAACCTTTCCTCTAAATAGGATGTGAAGACCTCAAATTTCAGCTGAGAGCCGGCCCGTTAAGGCCAGATTGATAGTCCTGATGGCTTGTAAGGAGCCGGCCGGCCTTGACCTTACCGTCGAGCACTGCGTGGAGGAGGAAGGCCTCGGCAGGACATTACCCGGATGACTCCGGTAGTCGGTGCAGGACATTACCCGGATGACTCCAGTAGTCTGTGCTCCCGGCAGGACATTACCCGGATGACTCCAGGAGTCGGTGCTCCCAGCAGGACAGTACCCGGATGATTCCAGTGGTCGGTGCTCCCGGCAGGACATTACCCGGATGACTCCAGTAGTTGGTGCTCCCGGCAGGACATTACCCGGATGACTCCAGTGGTCGGTGCTCCCGGCAGGACATTACCCGGATGACTCCAGTGGTCGGTGCTTCCGGCAGGACATTACCCGGATGACTTCAGTGGTCGGTGCTCCCGGCAGGACATTACCCGGATGACTTCAGTGGTCGGTGCTCCCGGCAGGACATTACCCGGATGACTTCAGTGGTCGGTGCTCCCGGCAGGACATTACCCGGATGACTCCAGTAGTCTGTGCTTCCTGCAGGACATTACTCGGATGACTCCAGTAGTCTGTGCTTCCGGCAGGACATTACCTGGATGACTCCAGGAGTCGGTGCTCCCGGCAGGACATTACCTGGATGACTCCAGTGGTCGGTGCTCCCGGCAGGACATTACCTGGATGACTCCAGGAGTCTGTGCTCCCGGCAGGACATTACCCGGATGACTCCAGTAGTCTGTGCTTCCGGCAGGACATTACCTGGATGACTCCAGGAGTCGGTGCTCCCGGCAGGACATTACCCGGATGACTCCAGTGGTCGGTGCAGGACATTACCCGGATGACTCCAGTAGTCTGTGCTCCCGGCAGGACATTACCCGGATGACTCCAGGAGTCGGTGCTCCCAGCAGGACAGTACCCGGATGATTCCAGTGGTCGGTGCTCCCGGCAGGACATTACCCGGATGACTCCAGTAGTTGGTGCTCCCGGCAGGACATTACCCGGATGACTCCAGTGGTCGGTGCTCCCGGCAGGACATTACCCGGATGACTCCAGTGGTCGGTGCTTCCGGCAGGACATTACCCGGATGACTTCAGTGGTCGGTGCTCCCGGCAGGACATTACCCGGATGACTTCAGTGGTCGGTGCTCCCGGCAGGACATTACCCGGATGACTTCAGTGGTCGGTGCTCCCGGCAGGACATTACCCGGATGACTCCAGTAGTCTGTGCTTCCTGCAGGACATTACTCGGATGACTCCAGTAGTCTGTGCTTCCGGCAGGACATTACCTGGATGACTCCAGGAGTCGGTGCTCCCGGCAGGACATTACCTGGATGACTCCAGTGGTCGGTGCTCCCGGCAGGACATTACCTGGATGACTCCAGGAGTCTGTGCTCCCGGCAGGACATTACCCGGATGACTCCAGTAGTCTGTGCTTCCGGCAGGACATTACCCGGATGACTCCAGTAGTCTGTGCTTCCGGCAGGACATTACCCGGATGACTCCAGGAGTCGGTGCTCCCGGCAGGACATTACCCGGATGACTCCAGTGGTCGGTGCTCCCGGCAAGACATTACCTGGATGACTCCAGGAGTCTGTGCTCCCGGCAGGACATTACCTGGATGACTCCAGGAGTCTGTGCTCCCGGCAGGACATTACCTGGATGACTCCAGTGGTCTGTGCTTCCGGCAGGACATTACCTGGATGACTCCAGTGGTCTGTGCTTCCGGCAGGACATTACCCGGATGACTCCAGTAGTCTGTGCTTCCGGCAGGACATTACCTGGATGACTCCAGTGGTCTGTGCTTCCGGCAGGATATTACCCGGATGACTCCAGGAGTCTGTGCTCCCGGCAGGACATTACCTGGATGACTCCAGTGGTCTGTGCTTCCGGCAGGACATTACCCGGATGACTCCAGTGGTCTGTGCTTCCGGCAGGACATTACCCGGATGACTCCAGTAGTCTGTGCTTCCGGCAGGACATTACCTGGATGACTCCAGGAGTCGGTGCTCCCGGCAGGACATTACCCGGATGACTCCAGTGGTCGGTGCTCCCGGCAGGACATTACCCGGATGACTCCAGTAGTCTGTGCTTCCGGCAGGATATTACCCGGATGACTCCAGTGGTCTGTGCTTCCGGCAGGACATTACCCGGATGACTCCAGTGGTCTGTGCTTCCGGCAGGACATTACCCGGATGACTCCAGTAGTCTGTGCTTCCGGCAGGACATTACCCGGATGACTCCAGTAGTCTGTGCTTCCGGCAGGACATTACCCGGATGACTCCAGTAGTCTGTGCTTCCGGCAGGACATTACCCGGATGACTCCAGTAGTCTGTGCTTCCGGCAGGACATTACCCGGATGACTCCAGTAGTCTGTGCTTCCGGCAGGACATTACCCGGATGACTCCAGTAGTCTGTGCTTCCGGCAGGACATTACCCGGATGACTCCAGTAGTCTGTGCTTCCGGCAGGACATTACCCGGATGACTCCAGTAGTCTGTGCTTCCGGCAGGACATTACCCGGATGACTCCAGTGGTCGGTGCTCCCGGCAGGACATTACCCGGATGACTCCAGTGGTCGGTGCTCCCGGCAGGACATTACCCAGATGACTTCAGTGGTCGGTGCTCCCGGCAGGACATTACCCGGATGACTTCAGTGGTCGGTGCTCCCGGCAGGACATTACCCGGATGACTCCAGGAGTCGGTGCTCCCGGCAGGACATTACCCGGATGACTCCAGTAGTCGGTGCTTCCGGGTCGGGTCAGGGCTGATGTGATTAATGATTGAGAACAGCTCTAATTCTCGGATTGTGATACATTTTTCATTGCATTGTTGCGGGGCCGATTCTTACAATCCGCTTGGGCTCTGTGCGGCGGCCGTTCCACTCGTCTCCCACATTACCCTGACGTGTTATAAAATTCCATTTTCTTAGTGATATTCTTTTTGCAGCCGGGGACCTGGGCTGACGGTGGCAGGAAATCATTCACCCTCCTGTCCGCATTTCCCACACACTCGGGACACAATGTGACGACTCTCGGCAATGGATCATCATCAGCTCTACATAATGAGTGGCTGTGGATGTAATGGCTGCTGATTCTGGAGCCCGAGCGGCTTCATCTTCCCGCAGCGTCGCTCCGGGGTGCGGCTATTTCTAGGGAACAGCCAGAAAAGTTAAAACATTTTTTTGTGCCTCTCATTAGAAGTAATTACCATCAGGAGTTCAGCAGGCGCCGCTTATATTCAGTCCAGTGGATGTGGACGTCTGGGACCGGTGACGACGCTCAGGTTCAGACTGGGACCAGGAAAATGGCTCAATTGTAACAAGCGACTCTTCTGCGTCGCCGCAGTCACAATGTTGCAAGGTTTGCAGCATTTTAAATGCAAGAGGCCGGAGCCGCAGATATGATTTCACGTTTGCCGCTATTGCCGATATTTCCGGTGTTTGGCTTATTGCATATTCTGTCCCGGCTTTATTTTTCGGTTCTACTTGGTACCACATTTCACCCTTTTGGCCCAAGTGTTTTTAAATTTGCAGGAAAGTGACAGAGGGGCCTGGCTATTTAGCGCCCAGCCTTTAGATCTATTCAGTAGGTGTTGGTGCTGTGTGCCGGCCATTGCTGCTGTGCTGCTTTGTCGGTGGGATGATCTGGAGATCTGGGGGTTTTGCCTTGTAAAATGGGTGTTGTGATCACTTCGGTCGCTCCCCTCACTGAAGCGGACCCTCCAAGATTCATCGTGATGTGGCAGTGGGCTTCATACATTCTGATCTTAATGTTAACAGCTCGCCTCCTCTCCCTCCTGTGCAATGACTGATAACCTATTCTGTGAGCTGTATGTAAAGGTGTTATCAGTCATTGCACAGGAGGGAGAGGAGGCGAGCTGTGACATCACCTATTGTGAATAGTGAATCCTGTGTTATCAGCTGTATACAGAGGTGTAATCATTCATTGAACAGGAAGGGGAGGAGGTGAGCTGTGACATAACCTATTCTGTGAGCTGTATATAGAGGTGTTATGTCACAGCTCACCTCCTCCCCCCTGTACATTAAATGATAACACCTCTATATACTTTTAGATAACACAGGATCCGCCATTCACAGTATTTGATATCACAGCTCACCAACTCCTGCTCCTGTACAATGACTGATAACTTCTCTTTTTACAGTAGATAACACAGGCACTACCATTAACAAAAGGATATATCACAGCTCATCACCTCCTCCCCCCTCCTTTACAATGAATAACACCTCTATAACCAGTAGATAAGAGGATCCACCATTCACAAAAGGTGATGTCGCAGCTCACCTCCTCCGACTGTACAATGATTGATAACTTCTCTATAGACAGTAGATAAAACAGGGACTACCATTAACAGGATATATCACAGCTCACCTCCTCCCCCTCCTTTACAATGAATGAAACCTCTATATACAGTATAGCTGATACCACAGGATCCACCATTCACAAAAGGTGATGTCACAGCTCACGTCCTACTCCTCCTGTACAATGACTGATAACACGTCTATATACAGTAAATAACATAGGATCCATCATTCACAATAGGTGATGTCACAGCTCACCTCCTCCTCCTCCTGTGCAATGAATGATAACACCTCCTATGTACAGTACATGACACAGAGTTCACCACTTACAATAGATGATGTCACAGCTCACCTCCTCCTGTACAATTACTGATAATGCCTCTATATACAGTAGATAACACAGGAACCATCATTCACAATATGTGATGTCACAGCTTACCTCCTCCTCCTGTACAATGACTGATAACACAGGATCCATCATTCACAATAGGTGATGTCACAGCTCACCTCATCCTCCTCCTGTGCAATGAATGATAACACCTCCTATGTCCAGTACATGACACAGCGTTCACCACTCACAATAGTATCAGGGCCAGGTAGACGGGCAGACCCAGGAGGTGGATCCACTGGGCCGAACTCCTAGATGGTGGTAAGGGGTCCGGTAGCTGGAGCACTATAGACAGCAGAACAGTCCGTGCACACGAGGATAACGGAGAAGTCCCTGGGACCACGGAGTCACTGGTGGTAGTCCGGGTGACGCAGCTCAGGTTCGGAAGCCGAGATGATGTCAGGCGGGGTCCGGAACCTTTGGAGCGAGATGACGGGTCACCGCAGGGATCCGAGATGGTACGGACTGTCAGGATGGCAGATGGACAGCGTTCGGGGTTCGGGATTCGGTCAGGACCGGATGGCGAGGCAGGCACGGCTCTACAAGAGAGATAGGTGAGTATATCACAAAAACACCAGGAGACCTGACTCCTAGCTTAGGAAACACGAAGATCAGGCCCCGCCCCCTTGGACAATAAACCCCTTTATACCCTGTACCTGTTTTGCATCATTTCCTGTTAATGGACGCTGGCCCTTTAAGAAAGGGTCAGTGACCGCGCGCGCGCCCTAATGCGCATGCGCGCGGCCCGGGTGCCAGAAGCCAGGGAAGGAAGCTGAGAGGAGGACGCAGGGGAGCCGGCCAGGACCTGGGAAGCCGTCGGGCGCCGGGAGCGGAGACCAGGGGGCCTGGGAAGGACGGGCACCGGAGGCTGGAGAGCGGGGAGCGTGGCAGGTGAGCCGGGGAGCGGAGCTGAGGACCCGGGGAGCGGAGCAGAGGACCCGGGGAGGGGAGCCGAGGACCCGGGGAGCGTGACAGTACCCCCCCCCCACGCCCCCCTCCCCGCAACCGGGACATGAAGGCACGGATCAGAGGAGTGCCCACGTTCTCCCTGGGCTCCCAGGACCTATCCTCAGGACCATACCCCTCCCAGTCCACCAGGAAGAACTGTCGACCCCGTACGGTCTTCATGGCCACGATATCCCTTACCGCATAGATGTCGTCATCGGCAATAGGAGGAGGAGCCGGACTGGCAGCAGCGGAGAAGGGACCAAGGACAACCGGCTTGAGCAGGGAGACGTGGAAGGAGTTGGGTATCCTCATCGTGGCCGGGAGCTGTAGCTTGTAGGAGACCTCATTGATCTTGTTGAGGACTTTAAACGGCCCGATGTAGCGAGGACCCAGCTTGTATGATGGTATCTTCAATCGGACGTACTTGGAAGCAAGCCAGACGAGATCTCCAGGAGAGAAACACGGAGGGTCCAGACGTCTCTTGTCTGCGTGTCGTTTCATCCGTAGGGAAGCACGCCCAAGGGACGCCTTGACAGAGTCCCAAATGGTTGCAAAGTCACGGGCTACAGTATCAGCAGCAGGGACATCCGAAGAAGGGGATACCGGCAATGGGACGGAGGGCTGGAGTCCGTAAACGACATGGAAGGGAGAGCTGGAGGACGACTCACTGATGTGGTGGTTATGGGAGAATTCAGCCCAAGGAAGAAGCGTGGACCAGTCGTCGTGATGGGCGTTGACATAGTGACGTAAAAAAGAGGTCAAGATTTGATTGACCCTCTCCACTTGGCCATTAGACTGAGGATGGTATGCAGATGAAAAGTCCAGAGTCACTCCCAGATGTTTGCAGAGAGCCCTCCAGAAGCGGGAGGTGAACTGAGTTCCTCTGTCGGATACGATGTGTAATGGAAAGCCATGCAAGCGGAAGATGTGATGTATATAGGCATCCGCGAGTTCTTGAGCAGAGGGTAGTCCAGCCATAGGGACGAAATGAGCCATTTTAGAGAACCGATCCACCACGACCCATATGACTGTGTGCCCGGAGGACAATGGCAAGTCCGTAATAAAGTCCATCGCTATGTGTTGCCACGGAACTGAGGGTATCGGCAGAGGCAGAAGACGGCCATATGGCAGATGTTTGGGCGTCTTGTTCCTGGCACAAGAGGAGCAGGCAGAGACAAAAGCAGCGACGTCCGTGCGAAGGGATGGCCACCAGTAATGACGTACAATCGCACTCCAAGTTCTCTTCTGACCAGCATGACCGGCTGTTTTCGAGGCATGACCCCAGTGTAACACTTTTTGCCTGTCTGTCTCAGAGACATAGGTCTTCCCGGGCGGTATCTGGGCCAGGGTGACAGGAGCCACCGGAATGATTTTGCTAGGACAGATGATGGGTTGGGTAGTCTCTTCCTCCTGCTCCATGGGCATGAAAGACCTGGACAAGGCATCAGCGCGTACATTCTTGTCCACGGGTCGGAAATGGAGCTGGAAATCAAACCTGGCAAAGAATAAGGACCACCTGGCTTGCCGTGGGTTCAGTCGCTGAGCGGACTGTAGGTATTCCAGGTTCTTGTGGTCCGTGTAAATAATCACGGGGTATACTGCTCCTTCCAGAAGGTAGCGCCATTCCTCCAGAGCCAGTTTGACTGCCAAGAGCTCTCGGTCACCGATGGTGTAGTTGCGTTCAGGCGCTGAGAAGCTCTTGGAGAAGAATCCGCAAGTCACCATCTTCCCGGAGGAGGACTTCTGCATGAGCACTGCTCCGGCTCCTGAGGAGGAGGCATCCACCTCCAAGGTGAACTGGCGGTTTAACTCCGGACGGTGGAGTACAGGAGAGGAGGCAAATGCCCGCTTCAGAGAGCCAAACGCGGCGTCGGCCGCCGGGGACCAGTCCTTGGGATTAGCCTCTTTCCTGGTCAAAGCGGAGAGAGGAGCAGTCAGAGCAGAGAAGTGAGGGATGAACTGGCGGTAGTAGTTGGCGAATCCCAGGAAGCGTTGGATTGCCTTCAGTCCAGAAGGAGGAGGCCAGTTGAGAATGGAGGAGACCTTCTTTGTATCCATCTGCAGTCCGGTATCAGAGATGATGTACCCCAGGAAGGGGAGAGAAGACTGCTCAAAGACACACTTCTCATACTTGGCGTACAGACGATTCTCTCTCAGTCTTTGTAGAACCAGTTGTACGTTCTCTCTGTGGGTCTGGAGGTCCGGTGAGAAGACAAGGATGTCATCCAGATACACCACCACACAGACGTAAAGAAGGTCCCGGAAAACGTCGTTCACCAGTTCTTGAAAGACGGCTGGGGCGTTACACAGGCCGAAGGGCATCACGCAGTATTCATAGTGCCCATCGCGCGTATTGAACGCGGTCTTCCATTCGTCCCCAGAGCGGATGCGTACCAGATTGTAAGCACCCCGAAGATCCAGCTTGGTGAACACACGAGCTCCTCTAAGCCGGTCAAACAATTCGGGGATGAGCGGCAGAGGGTACTTGTTTTTTACGGTGATTTGATTCAAACCCCGGTAGTCTATGCATGGGCGTAAGTCGCCCTCTTTCTTCTTGACGAAGAAGAAACCTGCTCCAGCAGGAGAGGAGGATCTCCGAATGAATCCCCTTGCCAGGCTCTCTGTGATGTAAGTAGACATGGCCCTTGTTTCGGCTGGAGACAATGGATATATCCGTCCTCGAGGTGGTGTTGTTCCAGGGAGCAGGTCGATGGCACAATCGTAAGGACGATGTGGCGGAAGTACCTCGGATTCCTTTTTATCAAAGACGTCTGCAAAGGACCAATAGGCCGAGGGCAGCCCCGGTAGGTTCTCTGGAACCGGAGGTCGTCGGATGGGTTGTATAGTCTTCAGGCACTTCTCATGGCACGAAGAGCCCCATCGGGTGATTTCGCCAGTGCCCCAGCTGACCGACGGTTCGTGTGTCCGTAACCAGGGAAGTCCCAGCAGGATTTGATGGGACATGTGTGGAAGGACGTAGAAAGCGATGTTCTCGGTGTGCAGGGCACCGATACGCAGTTCCACCGGCTTGGTGATCCAGGAGATGGTGTCAGAGAGGGGTCTCCCATCCACAGAGGCAATCACGAGGGGCTTGTCGAGTGGAGTAACAGGCACCTGGTACTTGTCCACCGTGGCCTGCTGAATGAAATTGCCTGCTGCCCCGGAATCTAGGTACGCCTCAGCCGTAAACCGTGTCTCTCCCGTTGTCACTTGCACAGTCCACGTAACCGGGTCTGAGAGAGTCCCAGCACCTAGGGTGGCCTCTCCTACCAACCCTAGGCTTTGGAGTTTCCCGGCCTCTCTGGACAGGAGCGTAGCAGGTGTGTGTCCTCTCCGCAGTAAAAGCAGAGGCCCTTGGCGAGCCGCTCAGCTCGACGTTGTTCAGACTGCCGCACTCTGTCGATCTGCATGGGCTCGTGAATGGGAACCCCAGCTGTCGATGACTGAAGTACGGCGGGCTTCTGCGGAGGAGAGGAATGCCGTACCGGACGTCTCTCACGGGACACTTCCTTGGATCGCTCCTGAAAACGAATGTCCACTCGAGTCGCTAGGGCGATCAGGGCATCCAGGGTGGTCGGAACGTCACGACCCGCCAGCTCGTCTTTAATTCGCCCCGAGAGTCCTTCCCAGAAGGCGGCGGTTAGGGCCTCGTTGTTCCACCCGAGTTCCGAAGCCAAGGTGCGAAACCGGATGGCGTATTGGCCCACCGTCAGAGTCCCCTGACGTAACCGGAGAAGAGACGAAGCGGACGCGGAGGCGCGTCCGGGCTCATCAAAGGTGCCACGGAATGCCTGCAGGAACTCCTGGATGTTCGTGGTCACAGGATCCCCCTTCTCCCACAAGGGGTTCATCCACGCCAGTGCCTCACCCTCTAGATGGGACATGATGAAGGCAACCTTGGCTTGATCGGAGGCAAACAAATGCGGCAGCTGCGTGAAATGAAGGGAGCATTGGTTTAAGAATCCCCTGCAGGTTTTGGGGTCTCCGGCGTACCGGGGTGGTGAGGCCAAACGAAGTCTGGAAGTATCTGAAGATGTCGCCACGGGAGCTGGAGCCGTGGACTGACTAGTGGAAGCCCGGGATGCTGAAGACGTAACTGCCGCTTGTAGCGTGTTCAGGCGGGCGTCCACAGAAGACATGAATTGCAGCATGCGGGTCTGAGTCTCACGCTGGCGTTGGAGTTCCTCCTGTACGGCTGCTAGTGCTGCAGCGGGATCCATGGCCTGATCTTACTATCAGGGCCAGGTGGACGGGCAGACCCAGGAGGTGGATCCACTGGGCCGAACTCCTAGATGGTGGTAAGGGGTCCGGTAGCTGGAGCACTATAGACAGCAGAACAGTCCGTGCACACGAGTATAACGGAGAAGTCCCTGGGACCACGGAGTCACTGGTGGTAGTCCGGGTGACGCAGCTCAGGTTCGGAAGCCGAGATGATGTCAGGCGGGGTCCGGAACCTTTGGAGCGAGATGACGGGTCACCGCAGGGATCCGAGATGGTACGGACTGTCAGGATGGCAGATGGACAGCGTTCGGGGTTCGGGATTCGGTCAGGACCGGATGGCGAGGCAGGCACGGCTCTACAAGAGAGATAGGTGAGTATATACACAGAGACACCAGGAGACCTGACTCCTAGCTTAGGAAACACGAAGATCAGGCCCCGCCCCCTTGGACAATAAACCCCTTTATACCCTGTACCTGTTTTGCATCATTTCCTGTTAATGGACGCTGGCCCTTTAAGAAAGGGTCAGTGACCGCGCGCGCGCCCTAATGCGCATGCGCGCGGCCCGGGTGCCAGAAGCCAGGGAAGGAAGCTGAGAGGAGGACGCAGGGGAGCCGGCCAGGACCTGGGAAGCCGTCGGGCGCCGGGAGCGGAGACCAGGGGGCCTGGAAAGGACTGGCACCGGAGACTGGAGAGCGGGGAGCGTGGCAGGTGAGCCGGGGAGCGGAGCTGAGGACCCGGGGAGCGGAGCAGAGGACCCGGGGAGGGGAGCCGAGGACCCGGGGAGCGTGACAAATAGGTGATGTCACAGCTCACCTCCTCCCCCTCCTGTGCAATGAATGATAGCACCTCCTATGTACAGTACATGACACAGGGTTCACCACTCACAATAGGTGATGTCACAGCTCACCTCCTCCTCCTGTACAATTACTAACACCTCTATATACAGTAGATAACACAGGAACCATTATTCACAATAGGTGATGTCACAGCTTACCTCCTCCTCCTGTGTAATGAATGATAACACCTCCTATGTCCAGTACATGACACAGCGTTCACCACTCACAATAGGTGATGTCACAGCTCACCTCCTCCCCCTCCTGTGCAATGAATGATAGCACCTCCTATGTACAGTACATGACACAGGGTTCACCACTCACAATAGGTGATGTCACAGCTCACCTCCTCCTCCTGTACAATTACTAACACCTCTATATACAGTAGATAACACAGGAACTATTATTCACAATAGGTGATGTCACAGCTTACCTCCTCCTGTGTAATGAATGATAACACCTCCTATGTCCAGTACATGACACAGCGTTCACCACTTACAATAGGTGATGTCACAGCTCACCTCCTCCCTTCACCTTTGCACATGCTCATTAGCTCAGTCTGTCCATTGCTTCTAATGTACAGGTTGCTTTTCTGTACAGACAGTTGGCGTCTGATAATCCCCAGGAGCCGGGTGACGATTGCTACTTATTATTTTTAATACAAATTATGATATGGAAAAATAACATTTGCCATACAAATCGATTTGCGACAAAAGCCCGGTGTAACAATAGGATATTTTGTGGTGGGCTCCCGTGTGACGGTATTGGGCGCAGCGCCTCCTGCACCGCTCGCTGCGCGCCGCTCTTCCCGCTGTCGTTTTCTATGCCGCTGATTTGCATACGACCTGTGAGATGCAAATTAATCTTGTTTGTGAGAATGAAAGGATTTTTTTCCCTTTTTCTATAGTTTACCAGATGGCGGCTTTCTTCAATTAACCCCTTCACTATCAAAGGCAGTAACTTTTTGAAGCTGTAAGGATCCCCCAGACAGAAGCCCCCCGCCACTTCTGCAGATTCGCTGGAGAAGCAGAATGTGGATCTGCTGAGTCAGGGCGGGCTCTTGGCAGGTGTGATTATTGCGGGGAGGCTCCAGCAGGGGTGCTTGCTAAGTGTTTGGGGGCCACTTCACAGATAATTGCTTTTTCTACCGAGAATGAAATCATTTACCAAAGACAAAAGAATTGCGCAGTGATGTGACCCTCCGTGTCAGGGACGAGACCGCCGCTTCGGCAGGTGATTACCGAAGATGTCTGTATAGGCCCGTCCATCAGAGTGGTCCCCAGAGGGTCGCTCCAGAGGGTCGGGGGGCTACAACTGAGCAGAAATATACAGCCTGGTGTTACCCAGAGAATGCAACATAACACAAACTAACCACAGTTACAATGCAGCAGATTAACCTTTATGTCTTCTTCCTGTGTCTGAAGTGTGAACCCAACAATGTCTTGTGAATCTCCACTTTTTGACACTTTTGATGTTTTTTGTCCATATTTAACGTATTGATTGAAGTTCTCGTTCTGAAAAATAGTTCCAATTCCTCTACATACAGTTACCTGCTACTTACAGCCACCAGCAGAGGGCAGTGGAGGAGCTTTCTGTATACAGATCATGTATTAATCTCATGATAAAACTATATCCAGTATGCTCATCAGCTCCCGCTAGTGGTGGCTGCAGACAGGATCTTATCATGTATCTCTGTATACAGGGAGCTCCCCCTAGTGGTGGCTGTAGACAGGATCTTATCATGTATCTCTGTATACAGGGAGCTCCCCCTAGTGGTGGCTGCAGACAGGATCTTATCATGTATCTCTGTATACAGGGAGCTCCCCCTAGTGGTGGCTGCAGACAGTATCTTATCATGTATCTCTGTATACAGGGAGCTCCCCCTAGTGGTGGCTGCAGACAGGATCTTATCATGTATCTCTGTATACAGGGAGCTCCCCCAAGTGGTGGCTGCAGACAGGATCTTATCATGTATCTCTGTATACAGGGAGCTTCCCCTAGTGGTGACTGCAGACAGGATCTTATCATGTATCTCTGTATACAGGGAGCTCCCTCTAGTGGTGGCTGCAGACAAGATCTTATCATGTATCTCTGTATACAGGGAGCTCCCCCTAGTGGTGGCTGCAGACAGGATCTTATCATGTATCTCTGTATACAGGGAGCTCCCCCTAGTGGTGGCTGTAGACAGGATCTTATCATGTATCTCTGTATACAGGGAGCTCCCCCTAGTGGTGGCTGCAGACAGGATCTTATCATGTATCTCTGTATACAGGGAGCTCCCCCAAGTGGTGGCTGCAGACAGGATCTTATCATGTATCTCTGTATACAGGGAGCTTCCCCTAGTGGTGACTGCAGACAGGATCTTATCATGTATCTCTGTATACAGGGAGCTCCCTCTAGTGGTGGCTGCAGACAAGATCTTATCATGTATCTCTGTATACAGGGAGCTCCCCCTAGTGGTGGCTGTAGACAGGATCTTATCATGTATCTCTGTATACAGGGAGCTCCCCCTAGTGGTGGCTGCAGACAGGATCTTATCATGTATCTCTGTATACAGGGAGCTCCCCCAAGTGGTGGCTGCAGACAGGATCTTATCATGTATCTCTGTATACAGGGAGCTCCCTCTAGTGGTGGCTGCAGACAAGATCTTATCATGTATCTCTGTATACAGGGAGCTCCCCCTAGTGGTGGCTGCAGACAGGATCTTATCATGTATCTCTGTATACAGGGAGCTCCCCCTAGTGGTGACTGCAGACAGGATCTTATCATGTATCTCTGTATACAGGGAGCTCCCCCTAGTGGTGGCTGCAGACAGGATCTTATCATGTATCTCTGTATACAGGGAGCTCCCCCTAGTGGTGGCTGCAGATAGGATCTTATCATGTATCTCTGTATACAGGGAGCTCCCCCTAGTGGTGGCTGCAGACAGAATCTTATCATGTATCTCTGTATACAGGGAGCTCCCCCTAGTGGTAGCTGCAGACAGGATCTTATCATGTATCTCTGTATACAGGGAGCTCCCCCTAGTGGTGGCTGCAGACAGGATCTTATCATGTATCTCTGTATACAGGGAGCTCCCCCTAGTGGTGGCTGCAGACAGGATCTTATCATGTATCTCTGTATCCAGGGAGCTCCCCCTAGTGGTGGCTGCAGACAGGATCTTATCATGTATCTCTGTATACAGGGAGCTCCCCCTAGTGGTGGCTGCAGACAGGATCTTATGTATCTCTGTATACAAGGAGCTCCCCCTAGTGGTGGCTGCAGACAGGATCTTATCATGTATCTCTGTATACAGGGAGCTCCCCCTAGTGGTGGCTGCAGACAGGATATTATCATGTATCTCTGTATACAGGGAGCTCCCCCTAGTGGTGACTGCAGACAGGATCTTATCATGTATCTCGGTATACAGGGAGTCCCCCCTTGTGGTGGCTGCAGACAGGATCTTATCATGTATCTCTGTATACAGGGGGCTCCCCCTAGTGGTGGCTGCAGACAGGATCTTATCATGTATCTCTGTATACAGGGAGCTCCCCCTAGTGGTGTCTGCAGACAGGATCTTATCATGTATCTCTGTATACAGGGAGCTCCCCCTAGTGGTGGCTACAGACAGGATCTTATCATGTATCTCTGTATACAGGGAGCTCCCCCTAGTGGAGACTGCAGACAGTATATTATCATGTATCTCTGTATATAGGGAGCTCCCCCTAGTGGTGGCTGCAGACAGGATCTTATCATGTATCTCTGTATACAGGGAGCTCCCCCTAGTGGTGGCTGCAGACAGGATCTTATCATGTATCTCTGTATACAGGGAGCTCCCCCTAGTGGTGGCTGCAGACAGGATATTATCATGTATGTCTGTATACAGGGAGCTCCCCCTAGTGGTGACTGCAGACAGGATCTTATCATGTATCTCTGTATACAGGGAGCTCCCCCTAGTGGTGGCTGCAGACAGGATCTTATCATGTATCTCTGTATACAGGGAGCTCCCCCTAGTGGTGACTGCAGACAGGATCTTATCATGTATCTCTGTATACAGGGAGCTCCCCCTAGTGGTGGCTGCAGACAGGATCTTATCCTGTATCTCTGTATACAGGGAGCTCCCCCTAGTGGTGGCTGCAGACAGGATATTATCATGTATCTCTGTATACAGGGAGCTCCCCCTAGTGGTGGCTGCAGACAGGATATTATCATGTATGTCTGTATACAGGGAGCTCCCCCTAGTGGTGGCTGCAGACAGGATCTTATCATGTATCTCTGTATATAGAGAGCTCCCCCTAGTGGTGACTGCAGACAGGGTCTTATCATGTATCTCTGTATACAGGGAGCTCCCCCTAGTGGTGACTGCAGACAGGATCTTATCATGTATCTCTGTATACAGGGAGCTCCCCCAAGTGGTGGCTGCAGACAAGATCTTATCATGTATCTCTGTATACAGGGAGCTCCCCCTAGTGGTGGCTGCAGACAGGATCTTATCATGTATCTCTGTATACAGGGAGCTCCCCCTAGTGGTGGCTGCAGACAGGATATTATCATGTATGTCTGTATACAGGGAGCTCCCCCTAGTGGTGGCTGCAGACAGGATCTTATCATGTATCTCTGTATATAGAGAGCTCCCCCTAGTGGTGACTGCAGACAGGGTCTTATCATGTATCTCTGTATACAGGGAGCTCCCCCTAGTGGTGACTGCAGACAGGATCTTATCATGTATCTCTGTATACAGGGAGCTCCCCCAAGTGGTGGCTGCAGACAAGATCTTATCATGTATCTCTGTATACAGGGAGCTCCCCCTAGTGGTGGCTGCAGACAGGATCTTATCATGTATCTCTGTATACAGGGAGCTCCCCCTAGTGGTGGCTGCAGACAGGATCTTATCATGTATCTCTGTATACAGGGAGCTCCCCCTAGTGGTGGCTGCAGACAGGATCTTATCATGTATCTCTGTATACAGGGAGCTCCCCCTAGTGGTGGCTGCAGACAGGATCTTATCATGTATCTCTGTATACAGGGAGCTCCCCCTAGTGGTGACTGCAGACAGGATCTTATGTATCTCTGTATACAGGGAGCTCCCCCTAGTGGTGACTGCAGACAGGATCTTATCATGTATCTCTGTATACAGGGAGCTCCCCCTAGTGGTGGCTGCAGACAGGATCTTATCATGTATGTATGTATACAGGAAGCTCCCCCTAGTGGTGGCTGCAGACAGAATCTTATCATGTATCTCTGTATACAGGGAGCTCCCCCTAGTGGTGGCTGCAGACAGGATCTTATCATGTATGTCTGTATACAGGAAGCTCCCCCTAGTGGTGGCTGCAGACATGATCTTATCATGTATCTCTGTATACAGGGAGCTCCCCCTAGTGGTGGCTGCAGACAGGATCTTATCATGTATCTCTGTATACAGGGAGCTCCCCCTAGTGGTGGCTGCAGACAGGATATTATCATGTATCTCTGTATACAGGGAGCTCCCCCTAGTGGTGGCTGCAGACAAGATCTTATCATGTATCTCTGTATACAGGGAGCTCCCCCTAGTGGTGGCTGCAGACATGATCTTATCATGTATCTCTGTATACAGGGAGCTCCCTCTAGTGGTGGCTGCAGACAGTATATTATCATGTATCTCTGTATACAGGGAGCTCCCCCTAGTGGTGGCTGCAGACAGGATCTTATCATGTATCTCTGTATACAGGGAGCTCCCCCTAGTGGTGGCTGCAGACAGGATCTTATCATGTATGTCTGTATACAGGGAGCTCCCCCTAGTGGTGGCTGCAGACAGGATCTTATCATGTATGTCTGTATACAGGGAGCTCCCCCTAGTGGTGGCTGCAGACACAATCTTATCATGTATGTCTGTATACAGGGATCTCCCCCTAGTGGTGGCTGCAGACAGAATCTTATCATGTATCTCTGTATACAGGGAGCTCCCCCTAGTGGTGGCTGCAGACAGGATCTTATCATGTATGTCTGTATACAGGGAGCTCCCCCTAGTGGTGGCTGCAGACAGGATCTTATCATGTATGTCTGTATACAGGGAGCTCCCCCTAGTGGTGGCTGCAGACACAATCTTATCATGTATGTCTGTATACAGGGAGCTCCCCCTAGTGGTGGCTGCAGACAGGATCTTATCATGTATGTCTGTATACAGGGAGCTCCCCCTAGTGGTGGCTGATGATATAATCAGGATGTGCTTCTATGTTAGCACAGGAATCTGCTCTTCCTCCGATGTCCGTGTCCTCACATCTCCCGGGCCGGGGACCTCGGTGACTCCGTATTGCTGTTTGTGCCAGTGCTCGCTTTTCATTTACCTCTGGCTGCGGGTTGTAAATCATTTTTGCTCTGTAATTTGATGTTTTTTGTAGATTGTTCTTCTTTTGATTCTCTGTAGTAAAGTGAAAGCTGCTGCCCGGAGCGGTATTGACCGGTCTGGCGGTCTGTTCAGTCTGCTTTGCTCTCGTTATGGCTTTGGGTTTTGGGTAAGGGGAGCGTTCTTTGCCGTAGAGGCCGGCTATAGATCTGATGAGTCTAAACCGACGTTACTGTGAATCCATAGATGTTCCTGAGAACTGTTTCCAGAATCAATAGTGGGGTAATATAATCATGATATGTGTGACCCCGACATATGAAGCTGTGATGGCTGTCAGCACCGGGTGATGTGAATACTGCTCTATTCAGCGTCTCCTGGGAAAGTTTTGTGGCCATTATTGCGTTACAAGAGTCGTAATCACTTACATTGTGTCTTGTTCCCTTCCAGGTTATTTAACGGTCACCATTGAGCCCCTTCCTCCGGTGGTGGTTGGAGATGCAGTGACTCTGAAATGTAACTTCAGGACAGACGGCAGAATGCGGGAAATCGTGTGGTACCGGGTAAGAAAGCCGAAAATAAGTACACCCTCATTGCAGTCTGCAAACCTCATGTCCCTGTCTGAGATGCTGAGCGTGATAGTGGATGAATAACGTATGCAAAAAATATCCAATCTCCCGATGTAGAAAAGTGTAAACTGCAACACTCAAGAACAGCCCGGAATATTAAGAATACGCAGAAATCTGTTAATACCATGTTACAAATATAATAATATTACTTATCATGTACTGATCCTGTGTTACCTCCTGTATTATACTCCAGAGCTGCACTCACTATTCTGCTGGTGCAGTCACTGTGTACATACATTACTGATCCTGAGTTACCTCCTGTATTATACTCCAGAGCTGCACTCACTATTCTGCTGCTGCAGTCACTGGGTACATAGATTACTGATCCTGAGTTACCTCCTGTATTATACTCCAGAGCTGCACTCACTATTCTGTTGGTGCAGTCACTGTGTACATTACATTACTGATCCTGAGTTACCTCCTGTATTATACTCCAGAGCTGCACTCACTATTCTGCTGGTGCAGTCACTGTGTACATACATTACATTACTGATCCTGAGTTACCTCCTGTATTATACTCCAGAGCTGCACTCACTATTCTGCTGGTGCAGTCACTGTGTACATACATTACTGATCCTGAGTTACCTCCTGTATTATACTCCAGAGCTGCACTCACTATTCTGCTGGTGCAGTCACTGTGTACATACATTACATTACTGATCCTGAGTTACCTCCTGTATTATACTCCAGAGCTGCACTCACTTTTCTGCTGGTGCAGTCACTGTGTAATTGCTGATCCTGAGTTACCTCCTGTAAAGGGTTTCTGGATATTCGGGCCTGTCTTCTCATGTAGTTGTGTGCACCTGTCACGCACAGCAGTGGTCGCACCTCCCCTCCCCCTCGGATTCGTCAGTCCCCCGGCCCCACATCTCTTCTTCCTGGGGTCCTGAGTATTATACTGGCAGTCAGTTGGTGATTATTTTCTAGTATTTCCTGTGCTGTGATGTTACTGTATGTGTCGGGAGGAGTGCAGCTCTGGCTGTTTCTGCACCGTTTTGTGTTTTTGGTTGTCTCCTGGCGCGCTGCCCACCCACTGACACTGTCACACTGCGGTACAGAGTGGGCTCTGGTAAGAATAGATTAACCCACTTTCCCACACTGATCTGTCATGCTGTTCTAGCTTATTCCCTCCCTCGGAGTATCCCCGATGTTAGAGATGTTCCGGGCTTTGCTTCCTCGTCCTTTGGGATTTGGAGCTGATTTGTTGCTTTTTTTTTTTTTTTTTAAGAAATTTAGTTCAGAATTCTCAAGTTTATATAATCCGCTCCACTGCAACGTAAAACGCCGAGCGACGAGGGCCGGAATAATGCTGACCCGTATCCACAACTAGTGCTAGCCGCCATATTCCCTGCAGACCGGGGGCAGTGGGGGGGTCAGAGAGATAACCGGATACACGGGACCTAAAATATTACCCGGGATACGGAGAGTGTAACATTATCACCCGGGATACGGAGAGTGTAACATTATTACCCGGGATACAGGGAATGTAACATTATTACCCGGGATACGGAGAATGTAACATTATTACCCGGGATACGGAGAATGTAACATTATTACCCGGGATACGGAGAGTGTAACATTATTACCCGGGATACGGAGAATGTAACATTATTACCCGGGATACGGAGAGTGTAACATTATTACCCGGGATACGGAGAGTGTAACATTATTACCCGGGATACGGGGAATGTAACATTATTACCCGGGATACGGGGAATGTAACATTATTACCCGGGATACGGGGAATGTAACATTAATACCCAGGATACGGAGAATGTAACATTATTACCCGGGATACGGAGAGTGTAACATTATTACCCGGGATACGGGGAATGTAACATTATTACCCGGGATACGGAGAGTGTAACATTATTACCCGGGATACAGGGACTGTAACATTATTACCCGGGATACGGAGAGTGTAACATTATTACCCGGGATACAGGGAATGTAACATTATTACCCGGGATACGGGGAATGTAACATTATTACCCGGGATACGGAGAGTGTAACATTATTACCCGGGATACGGAGAGTGTAACATTATTACCCGGGATACGGAGAGTGTAACATTATTACCCGGGATACGGAGAATGTAACATTATTACCCGGGATACAGAGAGTGTAACATTATTACCCGGGATACGGAGAGTGTAACATTATTACCCGGGATACGGAGAGTGTAACATTATTACCCCGGATACGGAGAGTGTAACATTATTACCCGGGATACAGGGACTGTAACATTATTACACGGGATACAGGGAATGTAACATTATTACCCGGGATACGGAGAATGTAACATTATTACCCGGGATACGGAGAATGTAACATTATTATCCGGGATACGGAGAATGTAACATTATTACCCGGGATACAGGGAATGTAACATTATTACCCGGGATACAGAGAGTGTAACATTATTACCCGGGATACGGGGAATGTAACATTATTACCCGGGATACGGAGAATGTAACATTATTACCCGGGATACGGAGAATGTAACATTATTACCCGGGATACGGAGAATGTAACATTATTACCCGGGATACGGAGAATGTAACATTATTACCCGGGATACGGGGAATGTAACATTATTACCCGGGATACGGAGAATGTAACATTATTACCCGGGATACGGAGAATGTAACATTATTACCCGGGATACGGAGAATGTAACATTATTACCCGGGATACGGAGAATGTAACATTATTACCCGGGATACGGAGAATGTAACATTATTACCCGGGATACGGAGAATGTATCATTATTACCCGGGATACGGAGAATGTATCACTATTACCCGGGATACGGAGAGTGTAACATTATTACCCGGGATACGGGGAATGTAACATTATTACCCGGGATACGGAGAATGTAACATTATTACCCGGGATACGGAGAGTGTAACATTATTACCCGGGATACGGAGAGTGTAACATTATTACCCGGGATACGGGGAATGTATCATTATTACCCGGGATACGGGGAATGTAACATTATTACCCGGGATACGGAGAATGTAACATTATTACCAGGGATACGGAGAGTGTAACATTATTACCCGGGATACGGAGAGTGTAACATTATTACCCGGGATACGGAGAATGTAACATTATTACCCGGGATACAGAGAATGTAACATTATTACCCGGGATACGGAGAATGTAACATTATTACCCGGGATACAGAGAGTGTAACATTATTACCCGGGATACGGGGAATGTAACATTATTACCCGGGATACGGAGAATGTAACATTATTACCCGGGATACGGAGAATGTAACATTATTACCCGGGATACGGAGAATGTAACATTATTACCCGGGATACGGAGAATGTAACATTATTACCCGGGATACAGAGAGTGTAACATTATTACCCGGGATACGGGGAATGTAACATTATTACCTGGGATACGGAGAGTGTAACATTATTACCCGGGATACGGAGAGTGTAACATTATTACCCGGGATACGGAGAGTGTAACATTATTACCCGGGATACGGAGAATGTAACATTATTACCCGGGATACGGAGAATGTAACATTATTACCCGGGATACGGAGAGTGTAACATTATTACCCGGGATACGGAGAATGTAACATTATTACCCGGGATACAGAGAGTGTAACATTATTACCCGGGATACGGGGAATGTAACATTATTACCTGGGATACGGAGAGTGTAACATTATTACCCGGGATACGGAGAGTGTAACATTATTACCCGGGATACGGAGAGTGTAACATTATTACCCAGGATATATGTAACAGATGTGACCTTGTTTACCCGCCTTATGCTGCACTTTTTGGTATTTATGTTGCCTCATGTAGAAGCTTTATATTCCCCTTTTGCATTTTTAATACTTTTGTTGCTGCGCTCTGCATAAAACTTACCTGAATCTGGTCCAGAGACTCTACCATTACTTGCTTATTCCGGCTCCTCAGAAGCAGAATGTGGGTTTGCAGATTCGGGGAGGCCGAGCTCTTGGCGGGTGTAATTCCCACAAGGGGCGATTCCACAGGCCAATACTGCAAGAAAACTTGCCATGTACCTGTATGGAACCCCCCCCCCCTACATACAATGACCACAAAGTAGTGGATACAGATCTATACTCTGTATACAGGGGACGTCGTCTGTGATTGCAGTCGTCTATTGTTCTTCTCTGTTCAGCTAAGACCATTAATATTTCTTTCATTTGTTGTCTCTGCCAAATGTGACGTACAGACATCTTTGGGTCTTTGCTTTTCCAAGCGCCCCGGCCATTTCCCCACCTCTGCTATAACTCCATACTGGTATATCCATCCTAAACAGAAGTAACCCCCCTCGGAGCCAGATAGAAATAGAACTTTTTTTTTTCCCCCACCAAGTAATAATGATCCTTCTCTTCTTCTATGCAATAAAAGTGCCCCCTCTGTGCCCTCCTATAGTAATAGTGCCCCTCTGTGCCCTCCTATAGTAATAGTGCCCCTCTGTGCCCTCCTATAGTAATAGTGCCCCTCTGTGCCCTCCTATAGTAATAGTGCCCCTCTGTGCCCTCCTATAGTAATAGTGTCTCCTCTGTGCCCTCCTATAGTAATAGTGCCCCTCTGTGCCCTCCTATAGTAATAGTGTCTCCTCTGTGCCCTCCTATAGTAATAGTGCCCTCCTATAGTAATAGTGCCCTCTCTGTGCCCTCCTATAGTAATAGTGCCCCTCTGTGCCCTCCTATAGTAATAGTGCCCCTCTGTGCCCTCCTATAGTAATAGTGCCCCTCTTTGCCCTCCTATAGTAATAGTGCCCCTCTGTGCCCTCCTATAGTAATAGTGCCCCTCTGTGCCCTCCTATAGTAATAGTGTCTCCTCTGTGCCCTCCTATAGTAATAGTGCCCTCCTATAGTAATAGTACCCCCTCTGTGCCCTCCTATAGTAATAGTGTCTCCTCTGTGCCCTCCTATAGTAATAGTGCCCTCTCTGTGCCCTCCTATAGTAATAGTGTCTCCTCTGTGCCCTCCTATAGTAATAGTGCCCTCCTATAGTAATAGTGCCCTCTCTGTGCCCTCCTATAGTAATAGTGCCCTCTCTGTGCCCTCCTATTGTAATAGTGCCCTCCGATAGTAATAGTGCCCCTCTGTGCCCTCCTATAGTAATAGTGTCTCCTCTGTGCCCTCCTATAGTAATAGTGCCCCTCTGTGCCCTCCTATAGTAATAGTGTCCCCTCTGTGCCCTCCTATAGTAATAGTGCCCCCTCTGTGCCCTCCTATAGTAATAGTGCCCCCTCTATGCCCTCCTATAGTAATAGTGTCTCCTCTGTGCCCTCCTATAGTAATAGTGCCCTCCTATAGTAATAGTACCCCCTCTGTGCCCTCCTATAGTAATAGTGCCCTCCTATAGTAATAGTGCCCTCTCTGTGCCCTCCTATAGTAATAGTGCCCTCCTATAGTAATAGTGCCCTCTCTGTGCCCTCCTATAGTAATAGTGCCCTCCTATAGTAATAGAACCCCCTCTGTGCCCTCCTATAGTAATAGTGCCCTCCTATAGTAATAGTGCCCTCTCTGTGCCCTCCTATAGTAATAGTGCCCTCCTATAGTAATAGTATCCCCTCTGTGCCCTCCTACAGTAATAGTGCCCTCCTATAGTAATAGTACCCCCTCTGTGCCCTCCTATAGTAATAGTGCCCTCTCTGTGCCCTCCTATAGTAATAGTGCCCTCCTATAGTAATAGTACCCCCTCTGTGCCCTCCTATAGTAATAGTGCCCTCCTATAGTAATAGTGCCCTCTCTGTGCCCTCCTATAGTAATAGTGCCCTCTCTGTGCCCTCCTATAGTAATAGTGCCCTCCTATAGTAATAGTGCCCTCTCTGTGCCCTCCTATAGTAATAGTGCCCTCCTATAGTAATAGTGCCCTCTCTGTGCCCTCCTATAGTAATAGTGCCCTCTCTGTGCCCTCCTATAGTAATAGTGCCCTCTCTGTGCCCTCCTATAGTAATAGTGCCCTCCTATAGTAATAGTGCCCTCTCTGTGCCCTCCTATAGTAATAGTGCCCTCTCTGTGCCCTCCTATAGTAATAGTGCCCTCTCCGTGCCCTCCTATAGTAATAGTGCCCTCTCCGTGCCCTCCTATAGTAATAGTGTCTCCTCTGTGCCCTCCTATAGTAATAGTGCCCTCTCTGTGCCCTCCTATAGTAATAGTGCCCTCTCTGTGCCCTCCTATAGTAATAGTGCCCTCTCTGTGCCCTCCTATAATAATAGTGCCCTCCTATAGTAATAGTGCCCTCTCTGTGCCCTCCTATAGTAATCGTGCCCTCCTATAGTAATAGTGCCCTCTCTGTGCCCTCCTATAGTAATAGTGCCCTCTCTGTGCCCTCCTATAGTAATAGTGCCCTCTCTGTGCCCTCCTATAGTAATAGTGTCTCCTCTGTGCCCTCCTATAGTAATAGTGCCCTCTCTGTGCCCTCCTATAGTAATAGTGCCCTCTCTGTGCCCTCCTATAGTAATAGTGCCCTCTCTGTGCCCTCCTATAGTAATAGTGCCCTCTCTGTGCCCTCCTATAGTAATAGTGTCTCCTCTGTGCCCTCCTATAGTAATAGTGCCCTTTTATAGTAATAGTGCCCTCTCTGTGCCCTCCTATAGTAATAGTGCCCTCTCTGTGCCCTCCTATAGTAATCGTGTCTCCTCTGTGCCCTCCTATAGTAATAGTGCCCTCCTATAGTAATAGTGCCCTCTCTGTGCCCTCCTTTAGTAATAGTGCCCTCTCTGTGCCCTCCTATTGTAATAGTGCCCTCCTATAGTAATAGTGCCCTCTCTGTGCCCTCCTATAGTAATAGTGCCCTCCTATAGTAATAGTACCCCCTCTGTGCTCTCCTATAGTAATAGTGCCCTCCTATAGTAATAGTGCCCTCTCTGTGCCCTCCTATAGTAATAGTGCCCTCTCTGTGCCCTCCTATAGTAATAGTGCCCTCCTATAGTAATAGTGCCCTCTCTGTGCCCTCCTATAGTAATAGTGCCCTCCTATAGTAATAGTGCCCTCTCTGTGCCCTCCTATAGTAATAGTGTCTCCTCTGTGCCCTCCTATAGTAATAGTGCCCTCCTATAGTAATAGTGCCCTCTCTGTGCCCTCCTATAGTAATAGTGCCCTCCTATAGTAATAGTGCCCTCCTATAGTAATAGTACCCTCTCTGTGCCCTCCTATAGTAATAGTGCCCTCCTATAGTAATAGTGCCCTCTCTGTGCCCTCCTATAGTAATAGTGCCCTCTCTGTGCCCTCCTATAGTAATAGTGCCCTCTCTGTGCCCTCCTATAGTAATAGTGTCTCCTCTGTGCCCTCCTATAGTAATAGTGCCCTCTCTGTGCCCTCCTATAGTAATAGTGCCCTCCTATAGTAATAGTGCCCTCTCTGTGCCCTCCTATAGTAATAGTGTCTCCTCTGTGCCCTCCTATAGTAATAGTGCCCTCCTATAGTAATAGTGCCCTCTCTGTGCCCTCCTATAGTAATAGTGCCCTCTCTGTGCCCTCCTATAGTAATCGTGTCTCCTCTGTGCCCTCCTATAGTAATAGTGCCCTCCTATAGTAATAGTGCCCTCTCTGTGCCCTCCTTTAGTAATAGTGCCCTCTCTGTGTCCTCCTATTGTAATAGTGCCCTCCGATAGTAATAGTGCCCTCTCTGTGCCCTCCTATAGTAATAGTGCCCTCCTATAGTAATAGTACCCCCTCTGTGCTCTCCTATAGTAATAGTGCCCTCCTATAGTAATAGTGCCCTCTCTGTGCCCTCCTATAGTAATAGTGCCCTCTCTGTGCCCTCCTATAGTAATAGTGCCCTCCTATAGTAATAGTGCCCTCTCTGTGCCCTCCTATAGTAATAGTGCCCTCCTATAGTAATAGTGCCCTCTCTGTGCCCTCCTATAGTAATAGTGTCTCCTCTGTGCCCTCCTATAGTAATAGTGCCCTCCTATAGTAATAGTGCCCTCTCTGTGCCCTCCTATAGTAATAGTGCCCTCTGTGCCCTCCTATAGTAATAGTGCCCTCTCTGTGACCTCCTATAGTAATAGTGCCCCTCTGTGCCCTCCTATAGTAATAGTGCCCCTCTGTGCCCTCCTATAGTAATAGTGCCCCCTCTGTGCCCTCCTATAGTAATAGTGCCCCCTCTGTGCCCTCCTATAGTGATAGTGCCCCCTCTGTGCCTTCCTATAGTGATAGTGCCCCTCTGTGCCCTCCTACAGTAATAGTGCCCTCTCTGTGCCCTCCTATAGTAATAGTGCCGTCTGTGCCCTCCTATAGTAATAGTGTCTCCTCTGTGCCCTCCTATAGTGATAGTGCCCCTCTGTGCCCTCCTATAGTGATAGTGCCCCTCTGTGCCCTCCTATAGTAATAGTGCCCCCTCTGTGCCCTCCTATAGTAATAGTGCCCTCCTATAGTAATAGTACCCCCTCTGTGCTCTCCTATAGTAATAGTGCCCTCTCTGTGCCCTCCTATAGTAATAGTCCCCCTCTGTGCCCTCCTATAGTAATAGTGCCCTCCTATAGTAATAGTACCCCCTCTGTGCTCTCCTATAGTAATAGTGCCCTCTCTGTGCCCTCCTATAGTAATAGTCCCCCTCTGTGCCCTCCTATAGTAATAGTGCCCTCCTATAGTAATAGTACCCCCTCTGTGCCCTCCTATAGTAATAGTGCCCTCTCTGTGCCCTCCTATAGTAATAGTGCCCCTCTGTGCCCTCCTATAGTGATAGTGCCCCCTCTGTGCCCTCCTATAGTGATAGTGCCCCCTCTGTGCCTTCCTATAGTGATAGTGCCCCTCTGTGCCCTCCTATAGTAATAGTGCCCTCTCTGTGCCCTCCTATAGTAATAGTGCCGTCTGTGCCCTCCTATAGTAATAGTGTCTCCTCTGTGCCCTCCTATAGTAATAGTACCCCCTCTGTGCCCTCCTATAGTAATAGTGCCCTCTCTGTGCCCTCCTATAGTAATAGTACCCCTCTGTGCCCTCCTATAGTAATAGTGCCCCTCTGTGCCCTCCTATAGTAATAGTGCCCCTCTGTGCCCTCCTATAGTAATAGTGCCCCCTCTGTGCCCTCCTATAGTGATAGTGCCCCCTCTGTGCCCTCCTATAGTGATAGTGCCCCTCTGTGCCCTCCTATAGTAATAGTGCCCTCTCTGTGCCCTCCTATAGTAATAGTGCCGTCTGTGCCCTCCTATAGTAATAGTGCCCTCTCTGTGCCCTCCTATAGTAATAGTGCCCCTCTGTGCCCTCCTATAGTAATAGTGCCCTCTCTGTGCCCTCCTATAGTAATAGTGCCCCTCTGTGCCCTCCTATAGTAATAGTGCCCCTCTGTGCCCTCCTATAGTAATAGTGCCCCCTCTGTGCCCTGCTATAGTGATAGTGCCCCTCTGTGCCCTCCTATAGTAATAGTGCCCCTCTGTGCCCTCCTATAGTAATAGTGCCCCTCTGTGCCCTCCTATAGTAATAGTGCCCCTCTGTGCCCTCCTATAGTAAAGGTCCCTCTCTGTGCCCTCCTATAGTAATAGTGCCCTCTCTGTGCCGCCTATACTAATAGTGCCCCTTTTGTGCTCTCCTATAGTAAAAGTCCCCCTGTGTGCCCGCCTATAGTAATAGTGCCCTCTCTGTTCCTCCATATAGTAATAGTGCGCCTGACATCCCCTGTGTGACTTGGATCTCCGTCTTTAGGCCTGACGTCCTCTGTGTGACTCTGATCTCCGGCTTCAGGCCTGACGTCCTCTGTGTGACTCCAGTCTCCGGCTTCAGGTCTGACGTCCTCTGTGTGACTCCAGTCTCCGGCTTCAGGCCTGACGTCCTCTGTGTGACTCCAGTCTCCGGCTTCAGGCCTGACATCCTCTGTGTGACTTCTTTCTTTGGCTTCAGGCCTCACTTCCTCTGTGTGACTCTGATCTCCGACTTCAGGCCTCGTGTCCTCTGTGTGACTCTGATCTACGGCTTCAGGCCTGACGTCCTCTGTGTGACTCCTTCAGGCCTGACGTCCTCTGTGTGACTCTGATCTCCGGCTTCAGGCCTGACTTCCTCTGTGTGACTCTGATCTCCGGCTTCAGGCCTGAAATCCTCTGTGTGACTTCTTTCTTTGGCTTCAGGCCTGACTTCCTCTGTGTGACTCTGATCTCCGGCTTCAGGCCTGGTGTCCTCTGTGTGACTCTGATCTCCGGCTTCAGGCCTGACGTCCTCTGTATGACTCTGATCTCCGGCTTCAGGCCTGACTTCCTCTGTGTGACTCTGATCTCCGGCTTCAGGCCTGAAATCCTCTGTGTGACTTCTTTCTTTGGCTTCAGGCCTGACTTCCTCTGTGTGACTCTGATCTCCGGCTTCAGGCCTGGTGTCCTCTGTGTGACTCTGATCTCCGGCTTCAGGCCTGACGTCCTCTGTATGACTCTGATCGCCGGCTTCAGGCCTGGCGGCCTCTGTGTGACTCTGATCTTTGGCTTCAGGCCTGACTTCCTCTGTGTGACTCTGATCTGATCTCCGGCTTCAGGCCTGACGTCCTCTGTGTGACTCTGATCTCCGGCTTCAGGCCTGGCGTCCTCTGTGTGACTCTGATCTTTGGCTTCAGGCCTGACTTCCTCTGTGTGACTCTGATCTGATCTGCGGCTTCAGGCCTGGCGTCCTCTGTGTGACTCTGATCTCCGGCTTCAGGCCTGACGTCCTCTGTGTGACTCTGATCTCCGGCTTCAGGCCTGACGTCCTCTGTATGACTCTGATCGCCGGCTTCAGGCCTGGCGTCCTCTGTGTGACTCTGATCTTTGGCTTCAGGCCTGACTTCCTCTGTGTGACTCTGATCTGATCTCCGGCTTCAGGCCTGGCATCCTCTGTGTGACTCTGATCTCCGGCTTCAGGCCTGACGTCCTCTGTGTGACTCTGATCTCCGGCTTCAGGCTTGGTGTCCTCTGTATGACTCTGATCGCCGGCTTCAGGCCTGGTGTCCTCTGTATGACTCTGATCTCCGGCTTCAGGCCTGACGTCCTCTGTGTGACTCCAGTCTCCGGCTTCAGGCCTGACGTCCTCTGTGTGACTCTGATCTCCGGCTTCAGGCCTGACGTCCTCTGTGTGACTCTGATCTCCGGCTTCAGGCCTGACGTCCTCTGTGTGACTCCAGTCTCCGGCTTCAGGCCTGACGTCCTCTGTGTGACTCTGATCTCCGGCTTCAGGCCTGACGTCCTCTGTGTGACTCTGATCTCCGGCTTCAGGCCTGACGTCCTCTGTGTGACTCCAGTCTCCGGCTTCAGGCCTGACGTCCTCTGTGTGACTCTGATCTCCGGCTTCAGGCCTGACGTCCTCTGTGTGACTCCAGTCTCCGGCTTCAGGCCTGATGTCCTCTGTGTGTCTCCAGTCTCCGGCTTCAGGCCTGACGTCCTCTGTGTGACTCTGATCTCCGGCTTCAGGCCTGACGTCCTCTGTGTGACTCTGATCTCCGGCTTCAGGCCTGACGTCCTCTGTGTGACTCTGATCTCCGGCTTCAGGCCTGACGTCCTCTGTGTGACACTATTCGCCAGATTCAGGCCTTATTGAGTGAGTGGTGGAGATCTGAGCCCTCCTCTCTGCGTCTCAATGTAATCTGTGTCCTGAGGATGTGGACACCAGTAGAATTAAGAAGATCCTGAACTTCCCACTTGACATTGCCAGGATTTACCGGATGCGCAGTCCGGCCCCGATGAGAGACATAAATGGAGGAAATATAGTAAAATACGACACCTTCCGCTGGCCCCGAGCCCCCAGCCCCAGCCCTCGCTCCTGTTGTCCCACCCTGTGTGATCGCAGGTTGTGTAGGAGGCAGGATGCAGATTGTACCTGTCTGTACCTGATACATTGTAACAAACCCTCAGGACAGGAGAGTGATGATTGTCTCGTGTAGATACAACTGTAACAAACCCTCAGCTGTGGTTTTCTTGTTTTGTTCGTCTGTCACAATGACAGAAATAGTTTTCTTCTGCTGCGACATTTGGAAAGTTGTTACCTGTGTGACTCGGATTTCTTTTATTCAGAGGCATTTCCCTTATAATGGAGTGCAGCGGGCAAGAGCGGTAATCGCGTAACATCCCGTCCAAATCCGCCAGCTTAGCTGCATTCAGGAGCGACAGATGGTTTCATTTTACTCTAATCTGTCTCGTCATCTTTACTGCAAGGTGTATAACAATGATGGCGCCTCCACCGCGCGGAGAGGCGGAGAACATTTCGGAAATTTCTCCGTACGGTGGATGCAGATGTGTGATGTCGCCATCTGAGAGGCATAATGACTCGCCATGTATCATCAGGGTTGGCAGTTTGGGATCACATCTGCCTATATGGGTTGTATATTGGCATCCATGTCCTCTCCTATCAATTGCCCAGGCCTCTGCTTTGTCCATGTTCCATACTTTACCCTTCAACTCTGCTCAAAAATGGTGCAGATATGATCAGTGACTATAGTTCCTCAGGGATACTCCTAATGGTGGAGACGCCTGAGTCTCCTTCCTTGCCCTGCTCCTGACTAGTCCTGATCCGATTGCTCCTTCCTCTCGGGAGGGACGGCACAGGAGTGTGTTGAAAAACACAAATAGACAGACAGGGGAAACCAAAACTCTGTTACTCAGCGCACACACACACACAGAAGTATAACACAATAAGAGATTAGGAGGAAAACAAGGGCAGGAAGGAAGGGATAAGACAGCAGGGATAAACTCCACAACCGCTCCCAATTAAAAGCAACACTTTCATGAGAAAGTCTGGGACCCCAAAGCTCACAGACCAACACAGGATAACCTATAGCTGGCATGGGTAGAAGATTTCATCCAGGATAAATAGGAGGGAGCCTAATGAGCAGAACAGCAGAGATTAACTCTTGCTAGCCTGTCTATGAATCAGCACACAAAACTCCATGTGACAGGCATAGCCCTGTCTTCTCTTTGGCTCTGTAGCCGGTCCTCTATGGCCGCTCCACCATTCTGGGAGGAGGATGTGTAAGGATCCTCTGTCTTCCCTTCTCTTTGTCCAGGCGGAGCCCCCTCTTCTCGTGGGCCCTGTATCCGTTCCTCTATGGCCACTCCACCAACCTGCGAGGAGGTTATGTCTGGATCCTCAGTGTTCCCTTCCTTTTGGTCCAGTCGGTGTCCACTCTTCTCGTTGGCTCTGTAGCCCGTCCTCCTATGGCCACTCCACCAATCTGCGTGGAGGTGATGTCTGGATCCTTGGTGTTCCCTTCCTTATGTCCAGGCAGTGCCCCCTCTTCTCGTGGGCCCTGTATCCGGTCCTCTATGGCCACTCCACTCTCTTTTGAGGAGGTTGTGCCAGGATCCTCATTTTTCCCTTTCTTTGGTTCAGGCGGAGCCCCCTCTTCTTGTGGGCCCTGTAGCCGGTCCTGTATGGCCATTTCACCATTCTGGGAGGAGGTTGTCAGGATTCTTGGTCTTCCCTTCCTTTGGTTCAGACAGAGCCCCCTCTTCTTGTGGACCTTTTAGCAGGTCCTCTATGGCCGCTCCACCATTCTGGGAGGAGGTTATGTCTGGCTCCTCTGTGTTCCCTTCCTTTGGTCCAGGCGGAGCCCCCTCATCTCATGGGCCCTGTAGCCGGTCCTCTATGGCCGCTCCACCATTCTGGAGGCGGTTGTCAGGATACTCGGTCCTCCGTTCCTTTGGTCCAGGCGGAGCCTCCTCTTCTCGTGCCCCCTGTATCCGGTGCTCTATGGCCGCTCCATCATTCTCGAGGTGGTTGTCAGGATACTCGGTCCTCCGTTCCTTTGGTCCAGGCGGAGCCCCCTCTTCTCGTGCGCCCTGTATTCTTCCTCTATGGCCGCTCCACCATTCTGGAGGCGATTGTCAGGATACTACTCGGTCCTCCATTCCTTTGGTCCAGGCGGAGCCTCCTCTTCTTGTGGACCCTGTAGCCGGTCCTCTATGGCCGCTCCACCATTCTGGAGGCGATTGTCAGGATACTCGGTCCTCCGTTCCCTTGGTCCAGGCGGAGCCCCCTCTTCTCGTGCCCCCTGTATCCGGTCCTCTATGGCCGCTCCACCATTCTGGAGGCGATTGTCAGGATACTCGGTCCTCCGTTCCTTTGGTCCAGGCGGAGCCCCCTCTTCTCGTGGACCTTGTATCCGGTCCTCTATGGCCGCTCCACCATTCTGGGAGGAGGATGTGTCAGGATACTCGGTCCTCCGTTCCTTTGGTCCAGGCTGAGCCCCCTCTTCTCGTGCCCCCTGTATCCTTCCTCTATGGCCGCTCCACCATTCTGGAGGTGATTGTCAGGATACTCGATCCTCCCTTCCTTTGGTCCAGGCGGAGCCCCCTCTTCTCGTGGGCCCTGTATCCGATCCTCTATGGCCGCTCCACCATTCTGAAAGGCGATTGTCAGGATACTCGGTCCTCCGTTCCTTTGGTCCAGGCGGAGCCCCCTCTTCTCGTGCCCCCTGTATCCTTCCTCTATGGCCGCTCCACCATTCTGGAGGTGATTGTCAGGATACTCGATCCTCCCTTCCTTTGGTCCAGGCGGAGCCCCCTCTTCTTGTGCCCCCTGTATCCTTCCTCTATGGCCGCTCCACCATTCTGGAGGCGATTGTCAGGATACTACTCGGTCCTCCATTCCTTTGGTCCAGGCGGAGTCTCCTCTTCTTGTGGACCCTGTATCCGGTCCTCTATGGCCGCTCCACCATTCTGGAGGCGGTTGTCAGGATACTCGGTCCTCTGTTCCTTTGGTCCAGGCGGAGCCCCCTCTTCTCGTGCCCCCTGTATCCTTCCTCTATGGCCGCTCCACCATTCTGGAGGCGATTGTCAGGATACTCGGTCCTTTGGTCCAGGCGGAGCCCCCTCTTCTCGTGCCCCCTGTATCCTTCCTCTATGGCCGCTCCACCATTCTGGAGGCGATTGTCAGGATACTCGGTCCTTTGGTCCAGGCGGAGCCCCCTCTTCTCGTGCCCCCTGTATCCTTCCTCTATGGCCGCTCCACCATTCTGGAGGCGATTGTCAGGATACTCGGTCCTTTGGTCCAGGCGGAGCCCCCTCTTCTCGTGCCCCCTGTATCCTTCCTCTATGGCCGCTCCACCATTCTGGAGGCGATTGTCAGGATACTCGGTCCTTTGGTCCAGGCGGAGCCCCCTCTTCTCGTGCCCCCTGTATCCTTCCTCTATGGCCGCTCCACCATTCTGGAGGCGATTGTCAGGATACTCGGTCCTTTGGTCCAGGCGGAGCCCCCTCTTCTCATGCCCCCTGTATCCTTCCTCTATGGCCGCTCCACCATTCTGGAGGCGATTGTCAGGATACTCGGTCCTTTGGTCCAGGCGGAGCCCCCTCTTCTCGTGCCCCCTGTATCCTTCCTCTATGGCCGCTCCACCATTCTGGAGGCGATTGTCAGGATACTCGGTCCTCCCTTCCTTTGGTCCAGGCGGAGCCCCCTCTTCTCGTGCCCCCTGTATCCTTCCTCTATGGCCGCTCCACCCTCCTGTGTGAGGTTAGTGTGAGATTTCCACCGACGCATCGTTTCAGTAATTGTAGGATGCGGTGAATCTGTGATGTAAAAAATGTAGAAAATGTAATCCAATTAATGATTAAACTGGGTCGCCGTCCCCCATGTCATTCATTTCCCAGTCCTGTCCATTATACGAATGAGCCTCCATTGTAGGGCACAATAGCGCGGTACAATGCACGGATTGTCCAGGATAAATAGGAGCATATTACGCTCTTTATAAAGCGGGGCGCAGTCGGTGGGAGTCGTGTGCGGTCCATGGAGCCGGCCCTGCCGTTAATGCTTCTGTTATGTCCAAAATGAAATATTAATGATACAGAATGCGGATTACAGAAATGTCTTTATATGTGCGCCCTGAATTATTTACCCAGAATCCCACAGTACGTCGGCGCCATCCCAGGAACTCACTTCCTTTTTCTTAGCAATTTAGATAAAATCATTTTTTCTTCTTCAGCCGTAATCTCTCCGGCGCTTCCTGAATAATCCTCTTGCAGCCGCTGCAGCTCTAATCTCTCAATCCCACATCCTTGCGGCTTTATTTCTGCGGGTTATGTGTTCTGTGCTGCAGAAATCATCCGGGATTCATTTTGTTTCAGTTTGAGATAATTTAAAATAAGAAAAGTTTAATGTGTCTATTTCCAGTTGTCACAGTTCAGACCTGCAGCCCTCATTACAGAGTTTCAGCTTGTGGCAGTGAAGACCTTTGAAGATGATCTTGTCGGTTGCGGGTGCTTCTCGGGACAGCTCCTCCACTTCCTGCTTACACAATTATGTTCCTGCTCTACTGTCATTATTGCACTTTGGGATTGCAAAAGTCTAAAATGTGTTATTTTCTCTAATATTAACCTATAATGTCAGCGTGAAAGGAGGGTGCTCAGGAGGGTGATCATGTATGGAGGATGCCTAAGAAGGTTAGCATTTAAGGAGGGTGCTCAAGAGAGTCAGCAAACAAGGGGAGTGCCGAAGAGAGTCAGCAAGCAAGGGGAGTGTCCAAGAGAGTCAGCAAGCAAGGGGAGTGCCCAAGAGAGTCAGCAAGCAAAGGGAGTGCCGAAGAGAGTCAGCAAGCAAGGGGAGTGCCCAAGAGGGTCAGCAAGCAAGGGGAGTGCCCAAGAGAGTCAGCAAGCAAGGGGAGTTGTCAAGAGAGTTAGCAAGCAAGGGGAGGGCCCAAGAGAGTCAGCAAGCAAGGGGAGTGCCCAAGAGAGTCAGCAAGCAAGGAGAGCGCCCAAGAGAGTCAGCAAGCAAGGGGAGGGCCCAAGAGAGTCAGCAAGCAAGGGGAGGACCCAAGAGAGTCAGCAAGCAAGGGGAGTGCCCAAGAGAGTCAGCAAGCAAGGGGTGTGCCCAAGAGAATAAGCAAGCAAGGGGAGCGTCCAGGAGAGTCAGCAAGCAAGGGGAGTGCCCAAGAGAGTCAGCAAGCAAGGGGAGTTGCCAAGAGAGTTAGCAAGCAAGGGGAGGGCCCAAGAGTCAGTAAGCAAGGAGAGTGCCCAAGAGAGTAAGGAAGCAAGGAGAGTGCCCAAGAGAGTAAGGAAGCAAGGAGAGTGCCCAAGAGAGTAAGGAAGCAAGGAGAGCGCCCAAGAGAGTCAGCAAGCAAGCGGAGGGCCCAAGAGAGTCAGCAAGCAAGGGGTGTGCCCAAGAGAGTAAGCAAGCAAGGGGAGCGTCCAGGAGAGTCAGCAAGCAAGGAGAGCGCCCAAGAGAGTCAGCAAGCAAGGAGAGCGCCCAAGAGAGTCAGCAAGCAAGGGGAGCGCCCAAGAGAGTCAGCAAGCAAGGAGAGCGCCCAAGAGAGTCAGCAAGCAAGGGGAGTGCCCAAGAGAATCAGCAAGCAAGGGGAGTGTCCAAGAGAGTCAGCAAGCAAGGGGAGCGCCCAAGAGAGTCAGCAAGCAAGGGGAGTGCCCAAGAGAGTCAGCAAGCAAGGAGAGCGCCCAAGAGAGTCAGCAAGCAAGGGGAGTGCCCAAGAGAGTCAGCAAGCAAGGGGAGGGCCCAAGAGAGTAAGCAAGCAAGGGGAGTTGCCAAGAGAGTTAGCAAGCAAGGGGAGTTGCCAAGAGAGTTAGCAAGCAAGGGGAGGGCCCAAGAGAGTCAGCAAGCAAGGGGAGTGCCCAAGAGTCAGTAAGCAAGGAGAGTGCCCAAGAGAGTCAGCAAGCAAGGGGAGGGCCCAAGAGAGTCAGCAAGCAAGGGGAGGGCCCAAGAGAGTCAGCAAGCAAGGGGAGGGCTCAAGAGAGTCAGCAAGCAAGGGGAGGGCCCAAGAGAGTCAGCAAGCAAGGGGAGGGCCCAAGAGAGTCAGCAAGCAAGGGGAGGGCCCAAGAGAGTCAGCAAGCAAGGGGTGTGCCCAAGAGAGTAAGCAAGCAAGGGGTGTGCCCAAGAGAGTAAGCAAGCAAGGGGAGCGTCCAGGAGAGTCAGCAAGCAAGGGGAGCGTCCAAGAGAGTAAGCAAGCAAGAGGAGCGTCCAAGAGAGTCAGCAAGCAAGGGGAGTGCCCAAGAGAGTCAGCAAGCAAGGGGAGCGCCCAGGAGAGTCAGCAAGCAAGGGGAGCGTCCAAGAGAGTCAGCAAGCAAGGGGAGCGTCCAAGAGAGTAAGCAAGCAAGGGGAGAGTCCAAGAGAGTAAGCAAGCAAGGGGAGCGTCCAAGAGAGTAAGCAAGCAAGGGGAGCGTCCAAGAGAGTAAGCAAGCAAGGGGAGCGTCCAAGAGAGTAAGCAAGCAAGGGGAGCGTCCAAGAGAGTAAGCAAGCAAGGGGAGCGTCCAAGAGAGTTAGCAAGCAAGGGGAGTGCCCAAGAGTCAGCAAGCAAGGGGAGCGCCCAGGAGAGTTAGCAAGCAAGAGGTGTGCCCAAGAGAGTCAGCAAGCAAGGAGAGGGCCCAGCATATAAGGATGGTGTCTGCAATGATCAACATTTAAGGAGGGTGCCCAAAAGAGTCATCTAGTAAGGAGCTGCGAAGGAAGGTCAGCAGCATGCGGGGAAGATGGCCAGGAGGGTCATCTTGTAAGGATGCCAACAAGGGTCAGCAATAAATAAGAGTGCCATGATGGGAAGAGTGTAAGGAGGGTACCAAGGAGGGTCAGCGAATCAGCTGGGTGCCCACGTGGGTCAGCATAAGAAGGATGCCCACGAGGGGCATCATGTAAGGAGGGTACATCACATGCTCTGACAAATACAGCTAGTTCTGTGCCACTGTTCACTGTCGCCTTCCAGTGTGTATCCTGAGAGAACCTGGGAATTGTTGCTGAGTGGCTTTGAGCCACGTACAATGAACTGTACTCATCTGTGGGTGCAGTGCGGATTCCGGGACGTGCGCCTGACCAGGGGGAAAGTGTCAGACTTTTTGCCTTTCATATGGCTGAGTTCTGGAGCAGAAACAGACTGCAGAGGTCCCTTGTGCCCGCAGAATATGGGCCCTTGCTCTGCAATATCCCCTCATAGAGTGCCCTGTTTTGTATCTGTAACAATTCTAATTAGGAGCTTCACACCCCGCACCTATGGCCTGTCTGCCCCTGGTTGTACTGCAATGAGTTATATGTAACTGTAACCGCAAGCTGTGTAAGATGGCTGGTCTGGATGGAGTATGTGTCACTGAGGTGTATAGCCTCAGTGATGAGAAACCCAGAGAGAACGCTCCAGCACTAATAGTGCTGAGAGATTTATTTAATGGACCTGCATGTTTGATCTTGTTTTTAGGAATGACTGGAAGAGCTGGGTGGGTCTGGTCGGTCCCTTATGTCCTTTCCAGACTTTGCAGCTGAGCTGTCTCAGAAGGTGTCTGGGAGTAGATGTGGAAACACCTCTAAGACATGAGGCCGTGTGTAGAGGTGAAGACACCTGTTCCTGTTGATCAGATTCTGACAATGTGTGCTAAAGTGGGAAGTGTATCAGGCGGGCCAGCGCTGTTATCAGGCGGGCCAGTGCTGTTATCAGGCGGGCCAGTGCTGTTATCAGGCGGGCCAGTGCTGTTATCAGGCGGGCCAGCGCTGTTATCAGGCGGGCCAGCGCTGTTATCAGGCGGGCCAGTGCTGTTATCAGGCGGGCCAGCGCTGTTATCAGGCGGGCCAGCGCTGTTATCAGGCGGGCCAGCGCTGTTATCAGGCGGGCCAGCGCTGTTATCAGGCGGGCCAGCGCTGTTATCAGGCGGGCCAGCGCTGTTATCAGGCGGGCCAGCTCTGTTATCAGGCGGGCCAGCGCTGTTATCAGGCGGGCCAGCTCTGTTATCAGGCGGGCCAGCGCTGTTATCAGGCGGGCCAGCTCTGTTATCAGGCGGGCCAGCGCTGTTATCAGGCGGGCCAGCGCTGTTATCAGGCGGGCCAGCGCTGTTATCAGGGGGGGCCAGTGCTGTTATCAGGTAAGCCAGTGCTGTTATCAGGCGGGCCAGCACGGTTATCAGGCGGGCCAGTGCTGTTATCAGGCGGGCCAGCACGGTTATCAGGCGGGCCAGTGCTGTTATCAGGCGGGCCAGCACGGTTATCAGGCGGGCCAGTGCTGTTATCAGGTGGGCCAGTGCTGTTATCAGGGGGGGCCAGTGCTGTTATCAGGTAAGCCAGTGCTGTTATCAGGCGGGCCAGCACGGTTATCAGGCGGGCCAGTGCTGTTATCAGGCGGGCCAGCACGGTTATCAGGTGGGCCAGTGCTGTTATCAGGTGGGCCAGTGCTGTTACTTGGGTTGCTTATTTATATCTTATGTCTTTGTGCCGGAAAGAAAAGGCAGGTCTGAGTCGGGACTGTGTATGGACTTGCAATAAACCACCCATTGTTTGATAAAAGAACCTTGTGCCTGTGTGAATGCTGCCTGGACGCGCGGGGATCCCTACAGCTGCCTGGACGCGCGGGGATCCCTACAGCTGCCTGGACGCGCGGGGATCCCTACAGCTGCCTGGACGCGCGGGGATCCCTACAGCTGCCTGGACGCGCGGGGATCCCTACAGCTGCCTGGACGCGCGGGGATCCCTACAGCTGCCTGGACGCGCGGGGATCCCTACAGCTGCCTGGACGCGCGGGGATCCCTACAGCTGCCTGGACGCGCGGGGATCCCTACAGCTGCTCCTGAGCTGTCTGGCCAAGCCCTGTAGAGTAGATGTAACCGCCAAGCCCTGTGCCATAGACTATAACCACCGGGCCCTGGGCCGTAGACTGTTTCCGCCGGGCCCTGGGCCGTAGACTATAACCACCGGGCCCTGGGCCGTAGACTGTTTCCGCCGGGCCCTGTGCCATAGACTATAACCACCGGGCCCTGGGCCGTAGACTGTTTCCGTTTATACATATATCTGTGTGTCTGCAGGACCCCGGATCCTCTGAGTATATACATATATCTGTGTGTCTGCAGGACCCCGGATCCTCTGAGTATATACATATATCTGTGTGTCTGCAGGACCCCGGATCCTCTGAGTATATATATATATCTGTGTGTCTGCAGGACCCCGGATCCTCTGAATATATACATATATCTGTGTGTCTGCAGGACCCCGGATCCTCTGAGTATATACATATATCTGTGTGTCTGCAGGACCCCGGATCCTCTGAGTATATACATATATCTGTGTGTCTGCAGGACCCCGGATCCTCTGAGTATATATATATATCTGTGTGTCTGCAGGACCCCGGATCCTCTGAATATATACATATATCTGTGTGTCTGCAGGACCCCGGATCCTCTGAGTATATACATATATCTGTGTGTCTGCAGGACCCCGGATCCTCTGAGTATATACATATATCTGTACTTTGCGTTCAGTGTTATTTGCATTATTTCCCTTATGTTTCGGATTCCGCTATTTCTTCTCGTGCTTTCTCCTCGCGGCTTAGGTCTTGGCTTAGCGGTGTGTCTGGTTGTCAGAGCTCCCGTCTTCATTCTTCCCCTGTAGCTAATTCTTCTTCTTCGCTGCAGCGGACGTGTGGCAATGACGTTTTCACACCTGACCCTGTTTCTCAGCTTTATCAGTTTGAGTACAGCTCTATTGGACCTTACAGAGCTAGTTTTGACTCTTTGGAGAGGCCGCCTCTGAAGACGCTGGCTCAGCCGGCAGGTACAGGGCTTGCATCCTCTTTTATTAGCACAAACCTCCCATTGTGGAAGTGAGCGAGATCAATAATAACATCACATCCGGCTATTTTCTCTACTGCAACGCTCCTATAGTGTGAGCTTGGAAAAAGTCTCCATGTCATCTGCTGGGGCCAAGAAGGAGTGTAAATCATAGAGGGGTCACTGAGGGATCAGACTACGAGGGACTGTTTGTAGTCTGTTGCCATGGACACACTTCTCACTCGCTGGAATAGTTTCCTGAATATCTTGGGATTTTCTGTATTTGAGATGCATTGGAACAATAATAAAATAGCCGTGTAAGTGAGTACACCCTGTAGAAGGCCTGTCCGGCTTTTGCGGGTGGGATTGTGATGGCTTCGCTGTTTACGCTCCACCTGCATTGTTTGATACATTGTATCTTGCCTGTTCTTCTACCTGTCATCACTGACACTGAGTATCTGGATTTGCAATTCGTGGAACTTTCGACAACATCTGTTACTCGATTATTACGTTAATTAGTCCTGGGCGCTAAGTAGTACACAACACTGGTTGTTTTCATCCTGTCAGAATCCAGTCCCATCGCCGTCGTGCTGGGTGCAGCGCTTCTTACAAAACTGATTTACCGTCGGCGAGAAGTCGGCTTCCGCTGAGGGATCCGCTCTTTTATCTCTCTGCCTTGTCACTTTCCTTGTTCTTGGATGGCTTCAGGGATTCTTTTTTTTTTTTTTTTCAGAGCTGTTCTCGTCTTTTTATAACGGCCCCAAAATCTCCAACACTTGCAAAACAAGTGTACATTTTTGATAGGTATCAAGAAGATGTAAAGAGACAGCGATCCCATCACATATTTGTGCGGCCGCGGCTTGGATTCTGACCAAAGACAAAAAACTAAACAAACAAAAAGTCTCCATTCAGAATGTGTACTAAAAAGTTGTGTTGTAGTCACATCCAGAGCTGCATTCAGCATTCTGCCTCTGTGTCTGCAGGAACACACTTCATACAATGGTGACATGCCAAGTACAGGCCCCCGGCAGAAGTGTGAATGCAGCTCTGCATGTGACTAGAGTGTAAGATACACGTATGCAGAGTGAAATAGCATTAATACAAAAGGTGTCAGCATATTTACAATGAAGGTGTGCACTACGTGTGGTACATGGTAATGCGGCAGGCTTTGCTCTATGGCTGCAGCGTATACACCAGAGCAGCACGGTCCGCTCCTCCCAGAGAACGGCTCTGCATCGCATTAATAAATGGAATGGAGTGCCACAATGTCACATTAACAATTTGATGTCACTTTTGCACCAGCGTATGCAATGAAGCGTAGTAACATCACTTTAGCAAATTAAATGGAGCATACCACCGGTGCTTTAACAAATTGAATGAAGAATGGTGACATTGCTGTCACAGAATGAGATCGCGCTCTCCACTCGAGATTTACACTGAAGGCGCTGAACTTGATTGTCTCAGCAATGATTATCTGCAAAATATGTGCATTTGATGGTGGAATATTACAGGTTTATCTGCTGCAGAGAAATTAAGTGGAATCATAAAGCCAGCAAAGTCTCATTTTTCAGGAAAACCTCTCAGAGCAAAATATCTATACCCACAATTGTGTCAGGAAATAATGTCCAACACATCAAATATAATTCATGTAAAACAGCTGAACTCATTATTCTGCTGCTGCACATACATTACATTACTTATCCTGTACTGATCCTGAGTTACCTCCTGTATTATACCTCAAGAGCTGCACTCACTATTCTGCTGGTGCAGTCACTGTGTACATACATTACTGATCCTCAGTTACCTCCTGTATTATACCTCAAGAGCTGCACACACTATTCTGGTGCAGTCACTGTGTACATTCAATACATTACTGATCCTGAGTTACCTCCTGTATTATACTCCAGAGCTGCACTCACTATTCTGCTGGTGCAGTCACTGTGTACATACATTACTGATCCTGAGTTACCTCCTGTATTATACTCCAGAGCTGCACTCACTATTCTGCTGGTGCAGTCACTGTGTACATACATTACTGATCCTGAGTTACCTCCCTTATTATACTCCAGAGCTGCACTCACTATTCTGCTGGTGCAGTCACTGTGTACATACATTACATTACTCATCCTGAGTTACCTCCTGTATTATACATCAAGAGCTGCACTCACTATTCTGCTGGTGCAGTCACTGTCTACATAAATTACTGATCGTGAGTTACCTCCCTTATTATACTCCAGAGCTGCACTCACTATTCTGCTGGTGCAGTCACTGTGTACATACATTACTGATCCTCAGTTACCTCCCTTATTATACTCCAGAGCTGCACTCACTATTCTGCTGGTGCAGTCACTGTGTACATACATTACTGATCCTGAGTTACCTCCTGTATTATACCTCAAGAGCTGCACTCACTATTCTGGTGCAGTCACTGTGTACATTCAATACATTACTGATCCTGAGTTACCTCCTGTATTATACTCCAGAGCTGCACTCACTATTCTGCTGGTGCAGTCACTGTGTACATACATTACTGATCCTGAGTTACCGCCTGTATTATACTCCAGAGCTGTGCTCACTGTGTCCCACTCCAGGGATTATAATCTGTGGGTACAGTGTTTGGTATCGGACCCCCTCTACTCTCCATTCCTGATCATTGCTCTGGTTTTGGGACCCTTTCTCCATCGTGTTCCCGGAGCTGTTTTTGAACTTTGCAGATCGGTGCGGTCTCCATCGTTCCCCATTTGTCCCTCTTGTGTTTTTCGATGTTGAGGGTTCTCTGCTCCGCACAGGATGTGGCGCCGGGTGCACGGGACTCCTTGGAGGAGTGTGGAGTCCGGGCCTCCAGTAGCGGTGTAGCACACTTTCCTCTCTTATCCCTTGTTCTGGTCTTGGTGTGGTGCCTGCAGTTTTTGGCCACCATCTCGTCCTCCTCTTGGGCCGCTCACATTCTCTCCATTTTCAGCTCTGGGGACGTCTGCTCCGCTGACTGCACACAATGCAGAGCACTCGCTATCACATCATCCATGCCGGCCGCTGGCGGGGGTTGCCATGGCGACTTCTTCATAAGCCCTTTCCGCCATGGAGCATTTCTGAGAGTAAAGGTCGCTGTTTTACTCTGTTATCAGCCGTGACTGGAGATGTTGGAGCGCGGGATCAGAGGACATGTCCAGAATCCATCCACCAGGCGCCATAGAAAGCCAATGGCCGCAATTATGATAGCTGGGCACTGATACATTGCAGCAAACCTACAGCTGTGTGAGCTGGAAGCGGTCAGTGAGGGGTTCTAGTGTCTGGATATAAAACGATCTCTGTCACTGACAGCAAGCAGAGATCCTGAGAAATCATGCAATAATGATTCCTGTACTGTACAGAGTCTCCTGTGCTGTATACTGATGGGCCGCGTTACACTATGTCACCTGTGCTGTATACTGAGGGGCCGCGTTACACTGTGTCACCTGTGCTGTATACTGAGGGGCCGCGTTACACTGTGTCACCTGTGCTGTATACTGATGGGCCGCATTACACTATGTCACCTGTGCTGTATACTGAGGGGCCGCGTTACACTGTGTCACCTGTGCTGTATACTGAGGGGCCGCGTTACACTGTGTCACCTGTGCTGTATACTGAGGGGCCGCGTTACACTGTGTCACCTGTGCTGTATACTGAGGGGCCGCGTTACACTGTGTCACCTGTGCTGTATACTGATGGGCCGCATTACACTATGTCACCTGTGCTGTATACTGAGGGGCCGCGTTACACTGTGTCACCTGTGCTGTATACTGAGGGGCTGCATTACACTGTCACCTGTGCTGTATACTGAGGGGCTGCATTACACTGTGTCACCTGTGCTGTATACTGAGGGGCCGCATTACACTGTCACCTGTGCTGTATACTGAGGGGCCGCATTACACTGTCACCTGTGCTGTATACTGAGGGGCCGCGTTACACTGTGTCACCTGTGCTGTATACTGAGGGGCTGCATTACACTGTGTCACCTGTGCTGTATACTGAGGGGCTGCATTACACTGTGTCACCTGTGCTGTATACTGAGGGGCTGCATTACACTGTGTCACCTGTGCTGTATACTGAGGGGCCGCGTTACACTGTGTCACCTGTGCTGTATACTGAGGGGCTGCATTACACTGTGTCACCTGTGCTGTATACTGAGGGGCTGCATTACACTGTCACCTGTGCTGTATACTGAGGGGCTGCATTACACTGTGTCACCTGTGCTGTATACTGAGGGGCTGCATTACACTGTGTCACCTGTGCTGTATACTGAGGGGCTGCATTACACTGTGTCACCTGTGCTGTATACTGAGGGGCCGCATTACACTGTGTCACCTGTGCTGTATACTGAGGGGCCGCATTACACTGTGTCACCTGTGCTGTATACTGAGGGGCCGCATTACACTATGTCACCTGTGCTGTATACTGAGGGGCCGCGTTACATTGTGTCACCTGTGCTGTATACTGAGGGGCCGCATTACACTGTGTCACCTGTGCTGTATACTGAGGGGCCGCATTACACTGTGTCACCTGTGCTGTATACTGAGGGGCCGCATTACACTGTGTCACCTGTGCTGTATACTGAGGGGCTGCATTACGCTGTGTCACCTGTGCTGTATACTGAGGGGCCGCATTACACTGTGTCACCTGTGCTGTATACTGAGGGGCTGCATTACACTGTGTCACCTGTGCTGTATACTGAGGGGCTGCATTACACTGTGTCACCTGTGCTGTATACTGAGGGGCCATGTTGCTATATACTGAGGGGCTGCGTTACACTGTGTCACCTGTGCTGTATACTGAGGGGCCGCGTTACACTGTGTCACCTGTGCTGTATACTGAGGGGCCGCCTTACACTGTCACCTGTGCTGTATACTGAGGGGCCATGTTGCTATATACTGAGGGCCCGCATTACACTGTGTCACCTGTGCTGTATACTGAGGGGCCATGTTGCTATATACTGAGGGGCCGCATTACACTGTCACCTGTGCTGTATACTGAGGGGCCGCATTACACTGTCACCTGTGCTGTATACTGAGGGGCCGCATTACACTGTGTAACCTGTGCTGTATACTGAGGGGCCATGTTGCTATATACTGAGGGGCCGCATTACACGGTCAGCCTTCTTTAGTTGTCCGTGTTACGGTATCTCGTATTCTCCGTGTAAACCTTCCCCCGGGGTCGCACCGGACGGAGGAGCTGTAGGGATTAATTATAAGACCAAGTGCATGAGCTCAGGTGGAGGGGCCCCCGTGTGAGGTCAGATTGAGGGCACGGCCCCCATAAGATGTTTAATCTCCCACCTCGAGCGCTGAAAGATGAGGAATGATTCAGTGCGTGCGTCCATCATGCTGTGCAGCTCCTGTGGGTGAGTGATGTGTGCGGCTTTATGGAATGGACACAGTGATTGAGGGTCTGCGGCCCCCCAGCACTGACACAGATTAAAGGGACAGTGCACAATGCTGTGGAGCTCAGGATGCTGCCACCAAACCCAGTACAAGGGAGTCAGGAGGTACGTACTGCGGCTCCTAACTGAAGGGGCCCTCCGTCCTGCTGCCCATAGTAATCCGGAGGAGCCATGCACGAACGCCACGGCCCGTATATATGGTAATATACCTGATCCTTGCATCTGCTGCATTCTGCAGAGCAGCACGCATAATTCAGCACCTTCAGAGCTGAAATCTATCAGGATTCCTTGAATGCTTGGTGTCTGCACTGCAGATTTGCACTGTGGAAATGTTCTCTAGCATCAGATATCTGACATGTGATACATATCTGCCCCTCAGTCCTGACCATAGACTTTCCACTGATGCACATTTTGGTTTTCACACTTTTGTTCTGACATTTCTGTAGTCACTGACGTATAATTAGAAATGTTATGGACTTATCCATGAAGTTTGTGTCCAGACTGAATATTCCCAGCGCTGACCCCGATTTCTCCAGTTTTCTCCTCTTCCCCCGGCGGCCGGAGACCATCATTATTCCAGATGCCCCAAAAAGTCCAGAAGAGGCTTCATCAGAGGAAGTAACTGCAGGACCTGCAAGGAGAGGGCCACAGAAGACGGGGAAAGGGACTCTCTGATGGGTAATGCTATGTCCAACATGAGGGCGACCGGGTCAGACGGCAAATCTGACAACAAAGTGGTCCGGTCAATAACGGTGGCATATTGCATCTGTGGTCAGGAAAACTCCGAGATCTCATCCCACAGAGAACCTGCCGTCAATACCCAAAAAGCACCAAAAAACAAGAAATTGTGAAAAGCTCCAAGACCAGAGCGGGTCATCAGCCAGGACCGATCACCGGCCGCCGGGGGAAGGGCAGAGTCTGCAGACATCAGGGGCAGCAATGGATGGATTCAGAATGGACACAAACTTCATGGATTTGTCAATAAAATGTAACCACTTATGGAATGTTCAGAATTGTCCATCAGTAACCATAGAAACGGCCGAGTGAAAGAGCGGAAACACTGAAGAGGCAAAAGGGGAAAACCAAAATTTGTGTTGGAGGTCTCAAAACGTTTGGACAAGATTGTATTTTATAAGCTCAGAGGTCAGAAGATGTATCATTACTTGAGCGATATAAGAGGGGCTGATATCAGTCACATATGTAATGTCTGGGGTTATATCAGCACTGGAGCGTTATAAGAGGGGCTTATATCAGTCACATATGTAATGTCTGGAGTTATATCAGCACTGGAGCGTTATAAGAGGGGCTGATATCAGTCACATATGTAATGTCTGGGGTTATATCAGTACTGGAGCATTATAAGAGGGGCTGATATCAGTCACATATGTAATGTCTGGAGGTTATATCAGCACTGGAGCGTTATAAGAGGGGCTTATATCAGTCACATATGTAATGTCTGGGGTTATATCAGCACTGGAGCGTTATAAGAGGGGCTGATATCAGTCACATATGTAATGTCTGGGGTTATATCACCACTGGAGCATTATAAGAGGGGCTGATATCAGTCACATATGTAATGTCTGGAGTTATATCAGCACTGGAGCGTTATAAGAGGGGCTGATATCAGTCACATATGTAATGTCTGGGGTTATATCAGCACTGGAGCATTATAAGAGGGGCTGATATCAGTCACATATGTAATGTCTGGGGTTATATCAGCACTGGAGCATTATAAGAGGAGCTGATATCAGTCACATATGTAATGTCTGGGGTTATATCAGCACTGTAGCGTTATAAGAAGGGCTGATATCAGTCACATATGTAATGTCTGGGGTTATATCAGCACTGGAGCATTATAAGAGGAGCTGATATCAGTCACATATGTAATGTCTGGGGTTATATCAGCACTGGAGCGTTATAAGAGGGGCTGATATCAGTCACATATGTAATGTCTGGAGGATATATCAGCACTGGAGCATTATAAGAGGGGCTGATATCAGTCACATATGTAATGTCTGGGGTTATATCAGTACTGGAGCGTTATAAGAGGGGCTGATATCAGTCACATATGTAATGTCTGGAGGATATATCAGCACTGGAGCGTTATAAGAGGGGCTGATATCAGTCACATATGTAATGTCTGGGGTTATATCAGTACTGGGGCGTTATAAGAGGGGCTGATATCAGTCACATATGTAATGTCTGGAGGTTATATCAGCACTGTAGCGTTATAAGAAGGGCTGATATCAGTCACATATGTAATGTCTGGAGGTTATATCAGCACTGGAGCGTTATAAGAGGGGCTGATATCAGTCACATATGTAATGTCTGGAGTTATATCAGCACTGGAGCGTTATAAGAGGGGCTGATATCAGTCACATATGTAATGTCTGGGGTAATATCAGCACTGGAGCGTTATAAGAGGGGCTGATATCAGTCACATATGTAATGTCTGGGGTTATATCAGCACTGGAGCGTTATAAGAGGGGCTGATATCAGTCACATATGTAATGTCTGGGGTTATATCAGCACTGGAGCGTTATACGAGGGGCTGATATCAGTCACATATGTAATGTCTGGGGTTATATCAGTACTGGAGCGTTATACGAGGGGCTGATATCAGTCACATGTGTAATGTCTGGGGTTATATCAGCACTGGAGCGTTATACGAGGGGCTGATATCAGTCACATATGTAATGTCTGGGGTTATATCAGTACTGGAGCGTTATACGAGGGGCTGATATCAGTCACATGTGTAATGTCTGGGGTTATATCAGCACTGGAGCATTATAAGAGGGGCTGATATCAGTCACATATGTAATGTCTGGGGTTATATCAGCACTGGAGCGTTATAAGAGGGGCTGATATCAGTCACATATGTAATGTCTGGGGTTATATCAGTACTGGAGCGTTATACGAGGGGCTGATATCAGTCACATGTGTAATGTCTGGGGTTATATCAGCACTGGAGCATTATAAGAGGGGCTGATATCAGTCACATATGTAATGTCTGGGGTAATATCAGCACTGGAGCGTTATAAGAGGGGCTGATATCAGTCACATATGTAATGTCTGGGGTTATATCAGCACTGGAGCGTTATACGAGGGGCTGATATCAGTCGCATGTGTAATGTCTGGGGTTATATCAGCACTGGAGCGTTATAAGAGGGTCTGATATCAGTCACATATGTAATGTCTGGAGGTTATATCAGCACTGGAGCGTTATAAGAGGAGCTGATATCAGTCACATATGTAATGTCTGGGGTTATATCAGTACTGGAGCGTTATAAGAGGGGCTGATATCAGTCACATGTGTAATGTCTGGAGGTTATATCAGTACTGGAGCGTTATAAGAGGGGCTGATATCAGTCACATATGTAATGTCTGGGGTTATATCAGCACTGGAGCGTTATAAGAGGAGCTGATATCAGTCACATGTGTAATGTCTGGAGGTTATATCAGTACTGGAGCGTTATAAGAGGGGCTGATATCAGTCACATATGTAATGTCTGGGGTTATATCAGCACTGGAGCGTTATACGAGGGGCTGATATCAGTCACATATGTAATGTCTGGGGTTATATCAGTACTGGAGCGTTATACGAGGGGCTGATATCAGTCACATGTGTAATGTCTGGGGTTATATCAGCACTGGAGCATTATAAGAGGGGCTGATATCAGTCACATATGTAATGTCTGGGGTTATATCAGTACTGGAGCGTTATAAGAGGGGCTGATATCAGTCACATATGTAATGTCTGGAGGTTATATCAGCACTGTAGCATTATAAGAGGGGCTGATATCAGTCACATATGTAATGTCTGGAGGTTATATCAGCACTGGAGCGTTATAAGAGGGGCTGATATCAGTCACATATGTAATGTCTGGAGTTATATCAGCACTGGAGCGTTATAAGAGGGGCTGATATCAGTCACATATGTAATGTCTGGGGTTATATCAGCACTGGAGCGTTATAAGAGGGGCTGATATCAGTCACATATGTAATGTCTGGGGTTATATCAGCACTGGAGCGTTATAAGAGGGGCTGATATCAGTCACATATGTAATGTCTGGAGTTACAGTTAGGTCCAGAAATATTTGGACAGTGACACAAGTTTTGCTATTTTAGCTGTTTACAAAAGCATGTTCAGAAATACAATTCTATATATAATATGGGCTGAAAGTGCACACTCCCAGCTGCAATATGAGAGTTTTCATATCCAAATCGGAGAAAGGGTTTAGGAATCATAGCTCTGTAATGCATAGCCTCCTCTTTTTCAAGGGACCAAAAGTAATTGGACAAGGGACTCTAAGGGCTGCAATTAACTCTGAAGGCGTCTCCCTCGTTAACCTGTAATCAATGAAGTAGTTAAAAGGTCTGGGGTTGATTACAGGTGTGTGGTTTTGCATTTGGAAGCTGTTGCTGTGACCAGACAACATGCGGTCTACGGAACTCTCAATTGAGGTGAAGCAGAACATCCTGAGGCTGAAAAAAAAGAAAAAATCCATCAGAGAGATAGCAGACATGCTTGGAGTAGCAAAATCAACAGTCGGGTACATTCTGAGAAAAAAGGAATTGACTGGTGAGCTTGGGAACTCAAAAAGGCCTGGGCATCCACGGATGACAACAGTGGTGGATGATCACCGCATACTTTCTTTGGTGAAGAAGAACCCGTTCACAACATCAACTGAAGTCCAGAACCCTCTCAGTGAAGTAGGTGTATCTGTCTCTAAGTCACCAGTAAAGAGAAGACTCCATGAAAGTAAATACAAAGGGTTCACATCTAGATGCAAACCATTCATCAATTCCAAAAATAGACAGGCCAGAGTTACATTTGCTGAAAAACACCTCATGAAGCCAGCTCAGTTCTGGAAAAGTATTCTATGGACAGATGAGACCAAGATCAACCTGTACCAGAATGATGGGAAGAAAAAAGTGTGGAGAAGAAAGGGAACGGCACATGATCCAAGGCACACCACATCCTCTGTAAAACATGGTGGAGGCAACGTGATGGCATGGGCATGCATGGCTTTCAATGGCACTGGGTCACTTGTGTTTATTGATGACATAACAGCAGACAAGAGTAGCCGGATGAATTCTGAAGTGTACCGGGATATACTTTCAGCCCAGATTCAGCCAAATGCCGCAAAGTTGATCGGACGGCGCTTCATAGTACAGATGGACAATGACCCCAAGCATACAGCCAAAGCTAAGCCAAAGGTAAGGTGAGGAGCCGGTCCCCCTGCGTCCTCTGTGTAAGGTGAGGAGCCGGTCCTCCTACGTCCTCCTGGTAAGGTGAGGAGCCGGTCCTCCTGCGTCCTCCCGGTAAGGTGAGGAGCCGGTCCCCCTGCGTCCTCTGTGTAAGGTGAGGAGCCAGTCCTCCTGCGTCCTCTGTGTACTCTGTGTAAGGTGAGGAGCCGGTCCCCCTGCGTCCTCTGTGTAAGGTGAGGAGCCGGTCCCCCTGCGTCCTCTGTGTAAGGTGAGGAGCCGGTCCCCCTGCGTCCTCCTGGTAAGGTACGGAGCCGGTCCCCCTGCGTCCTCTGTGTAAGGTGAGGAGCCGGTCCCCCTGCGTCCTCCTGGTAAGGTACGGAGCCGGTCCCCCTGCGTCCTCTGTGTAAGGTGAGGAGCCAGTCCTCCTGCGTCCTCTGTGTAAGGTGAGGAGCCGGTCCTCCTGTGTCCTCCTGGTAAGGTGCGGAGCTGGTCCTCCTGCGTCCTCCTGGTAAGGTGAGGAGCCGGTCCTCCTGCGTCCTCCTGGTAAGGTGAGGAGCCAGTCCTCCTGCGTCCTCCTGGTAAGGGGAGGAGCTGGTCCTCCTGCGTCCTCCTGGTAAGGTGAGGAGCCAGTCCTCCTGCGTCCTCCTGGTAAGGGGAGGAGCCGGTCCTCCTGCGTCCTCCTGGTAAGGTGCGGAGCTGGTCCTCCTGCGTCCTCCTGGTAAGGTGAGGAGCCAGTCCTCCTGTGTCCTCCTGGTAAGGGGAGGAGCCGGTCCTCCTGCGTCCTCTGTGTAAGGTGCGGAGCCGGTCCCCCTGCGTCCTCTGTGTAAGGTGAGGAGCCGGTCCCCCTGCGTCCTCTGTGTAAGGTGAGGAGCCGGTCCTCCTGCGTCCTCTGTGTAAGGTGCGGAGCCGGTCCTCCTGCGTCCTCCTGGTAAGGTGCGGAGCCGGTCCTCCTGGTAAGGGGAGGAGCCGGTCCTCCTGCGTCCTCTGTGTAAGGTGCGGAGCCGGTCCCCCTGCGTCCTCTGTGTAAGGTGCGGAGCCGGTCCCCCTGCGTCCTCTGTGTAAGGTGCGGAGCCGGTCCTCCTGCGTCCTCCTGGTAAGGTGCGGAGCCGGTCCTCCTGCGTCCTCCTGGTAAGGTGCGGAGCCGGTCCCCCTGCGTCCTCCTGGTAAGGTGCGGAGCCGGTCCTCCTGCGTCCTCCTGGTAAGGTGCGGAGCCGGTCCTCCTGCGTCCTCCTGGTAAGGTGCGGAGCCGGTCCTCCTGCGTCCTCCTGGTAAGGTGCGGAGCCGGTCCTCCTGCGTCCTCCTGGTAAGGTGAGGAGCCGGTCCTCCTGCGTCCTTCTGGTAAGGTGAGGAGCCGGTCCCCCTGCGTCCTCTGTGTAAGGTGGAGAGGCTTCCTGCTTCCGGTCCTCTCAGGCCCTAGGTGCTGGGTTTTGCCCGCAGGCCTGGAGTCTGACACATTTGCTGTATGATCTTTCTTCCCAGCCTCAAATACAGTAAAATAACTTGCAATCAGCTCCCGGTGTACTCCTGGTCACGGTGTCGGCCTTATAATGGTGCAGTTATTACTGAGAGCTGGAGAATATCCGGCTAATCCTATAAACTTCCCCTTTTCTGTGGGTAATTTTCTCTGCATGTGAAGGTTTCGCCGGGAAGCTGTGGCCTCGGTCTTCCCCGCTCCGCGCTGTATTTACCTCCATTCACTGCGCACGTTTCACCCCGAGACCCAGCACAATTCAGAGGATTTGAATAAAATATAAGGAAAAGCCGCGCTAAGTTAATGGTAAACATTAGGAGATTGGAGAGTGCCCGCGCCCCGCACCTTCTAATTATCTTCTGTTCTCACATCTCGGCTCCTTCTACTTATGCGATAAATTCATAAATATTTAAAATCGGCGAAGGGAAAAAATCATCCGCATTTAAATGATCAAAACATTTGAGATGTCGAGATTTCCAGAACTGCTCATCAATTAACTTGTGATCTGGGCTCCGGTGTACAGGGGCCGCCGTCTCCGCCAATCACCGCTATATTACCCTGTGATCTGGGCTCCGGTGTACAGGGGCCGCCGTCTCCGCCAATCACCGCTATATTACCCTGTGATCTGGGCTCCGGTGTACAGGGGCCGCCGTCTCCGCCAATCACCGCTATATTACCCTGTGATCTGGGCTCCGGTGTACAGGGGCCGCCGTCTCCGCCAATCACCGCTATATTACCCTGTGATCTGGGCTCCGGTGTACAGGGGCCGCCGTCTCCGCCAATCACCGCTATATTACTCTGTGATCTGGGCTCCGGTGTACAGGGCCCGCCGTCTCCGCCAATCACCGCTATATTACCCTGTGATCTGGGCTCCGGTGTACAGGGGCCGCCGTCTCCGCCAATCACCGCTATATTACCCTGTGATCTGGGCTCCGGTGTACAGGGGCCGCCGTCTCCGCCAATCACCGCTATATTACCCTGTGATCTGGGCTCCGGTGTACAGTGGCCGCCGTCTCCGCCAATCACCACTATATTACCCTGTGATCTGGGCCTCCGGTGTACAGGGGCCGCCGTCTCCGCCAATCACCGCTATATTACCCTGTGATCTGGGCTCCGGTGTACAGGGGCCGCCGTCTCCGCCAATCACTGCTATATTACCCTGTGATCTGGGCTCCGGTGTACAGGGGCCACCGTCTCCGCCAATCACCGCTATATTACCCTGTGATCTGGGCTCCGGTGTACAGGGGCCGCCGTCTCCGCCAATCACCGCTATATTACCCTGTGATCTGGGCTCCGGTGTACAGGGGCCGCCGTCTCCACCAATCACCGCTATATTACCCTGTGATCTGGGCTCCGGTGTACAGGGGCCGCCGTCTCCGCCAATCACCGCTATATTACCCTGTGATCTGGGCTCCGGTGTACAGGGGCCGCCGTCTCCGCCAATCACCGCTATATTACCCTGTGATCTGGGCTCCGGTGTACAGGGGCCGCCGTCTCCGCCAATCATCGCTATATTACCCTGTGATCTGGGCTCCGGTGTACAGGGCCCGCCGTCTCCGCCAATCACCGCTATATTACCCTGTGATCTGGGCTCCGGTGTACAGGGCCCGCCGTCTCCGCCAATCACCGCTATATTACCCAGTGATCTGGGCTCCGGTGTACAGGGGCCGCCGTCTCCACCAATCACCGCTATATTACCCTGTGATCTGGGCTCCGGTGTACAGGGCCCGCCGTCTCCGCCAATCACCGCTATATTACCCTGTGATCTGGGCCTCCGGTGTACAGGGGCCGCCGTCTCCGCCAATCGCCGCTATATTACCCTGTGATCTGGGCTCCGGTGTACAGGGGCCGCCGTCTCCGCCAATCACCGCTATATTACCCTGTGATCTGGGCTCCGGTGTACAGGGGCCGCCGTCTCCGCCAATCACCGCTATATTACCCTGTGATCTGGGCTCCGGTGTACAGGGGCCGCCATCTCCGCCAATCACCGCTATATTACCCTGTGATCTGGGCTCCGGTGTACAGGGGCCGCCGTCTCTGCCAATCACCGCTATATTACCCTGTGATCTGGGCTCCGATGTACAGGGGCCGCCGTCTCCGCCAATCACCGCTATATTACCCTGTGATCTGGGCTCCGATGTACAGGGCCCGCCGTCTCCGCCAATCACCGCTATATTACCCTGTGATCTGGGCTCCGGTGTACAGGGGCCGCCGTCTCCGCCAATCACCGCTATATTACCCTGTGATCTGGGCTCCGATGTACAGGGCCCGCCGTCTCCGCCATTCACCGCTATATTACCCTGTGATCTGGGCTCCGGTGTACAGGGGCCGCCGTCTCCGCCAATCACCGCTATATTACCCTGTGATCTGGGCTCCGGTGTACAGGGGCCGCCGTCTCCGCCAATCACCGCTATATTACCCTGTGATCTGGGCTCCGGTGTACAGGGGCCGCCGTCTCCGCCAATCACCGCTATATTACCCTGTGATCTGGGCTCCGGTGTACAGGGGCCGCCGTCTCCGCCAATCACCGCTATATTACCCTGTGATCTGGACTCCGGTGTACAGGGGCCGCCGTCTCCGCCGTCACCGCTATATTACCCTGTGATCTGGGCCTCCGGTGTACAGGGGCCGCCGTCTCCGCCAATCGCCGCTATATTACCCTGTGATCTGGGCTCCGGTGTACAGGGGCCGCCGTCTCCGCCAATCACCGCTATATTACCCTGTGATCTGGACTCCGGTGTACAGGGGCCGCCGTCTCCGCCAATCACCGCTATATTACCCTGTGATCTGGGCTCCGGTGTACAGGGGCCGCCATCTCCGCCAATCACCGCTATATTACCCTGTGATCTGGGCTCCGGTGTACAGGGGCCGCCGTCTCTGCCAATCACCGCTATATTACCCTGTGATCTGGGCTCCGATGTACAGGGGCCGCCGTCTCCGCCAATCACCGCTATATTACCCTGTGATCTGGGCTCCGGTGTACAGGGGCCGCCGTCTCCGCCAATCACCGCTATATTACCCTGTGATCTGGGCTCCGGTGTACAGGGGCCGCCGTCTCCGCCAATCACCGCTATATTACCCTGTGATCTGGGCTCCGGTGTACAGGGGCCGCCGTCTCCGCCAATCACCGCTATATTACCCTGTGATCTGGGCTCCGGTGTACAGGGCCCGCCGTCTCCGCCAATCACCGCTATATTACCCTGTGATCTGGGCTCCGATGTACAGGGGCCGCCGTCTCCGCCGTCACCGCTTTATTACGCTGTGATCTGGGCTCCGGTGTACAGGGGCCGCCGTCTCCGCCATTCACCGCTATATTACCCTGTGATCTGGGCTCCGGTGTACAGGGGCCGCCGTCTCCGCCAATCACCGCTTTATTACCCTGTGATCTGGGCTCCGGTGTACAGCGCCCGCCGTCTCCGCCATTCACCGCTATATTACCCTGTGATCTGGGCTCCGATGTACAGGGGCCGCCGTCTCCGCCAATCACCGCTATATTACCCTGTGATCTGGACTCCGGTGTACAGGGGCCGCCGTCTCCGCCATTCACCGCTATATTACCCTGTGATCTGGGCTCCGGTGTACAGGGGCCGCCGTCTCCGCCAATCACCGCTATATTACCCTGTGATCTGGGCCTCCGGTGTACAGGGGCCGCCGTCTCCGCCAATCACCGCTATATTACCCTGTGATCTGGGCTCCGATGTACAGGGGCCGCCGTCTCCGCCAATCACCGCTATATTACCCTGTGATCTGGGCTCCGGTGTACAGGGGCCGCCGTCTCCGCCAATCACCGCTTTATTACGCTGTGATCTAGGCTCCGGTGTACAGGGGCCGCCGTCTCCGCCATTCACCGCTATATTACCCTGTGATCTGGGCTCCGGTGTACAGGGGCCGCCGTCTCCGCCAATCACCGCTTTATTACCCTGTGATCTGGGCTCCGGTGTACAGGGCCCGCCGTCTCCGCCATTCACCGCTATATTACCCTGTGATCTGGGCTCCGATGTACAGGGGCCGCCGTCTCCGCCAATCACCGCTATATTACCCTGTGATCTGGGCTCCGATGTACAGGGGCCACCGTCTCCGCCAATCACCGCTATATTACCCTGTGATCTGGGCTCCGGTGTACAGGGGCCGCCGTCTCCGCCAATCACCGCTATATTACCCTGTGATCTGGACTCCGGTGTACAGGGGCCGCCGTCTCCGCCATTCACCGCTATATTACCCTGTGATCTGGGCTCCGGTGTACAGGGGCCGCCGTCTCCGCCAATCACCGCTATATTACCCTGTGATCTGGGCCTCCGGTGTACAGGGGCCGCCGTCTCCGCCAATCGCCGCTATATTACCCTGTGATCTGGGCCTCCGGTGTACAGGGGCCGCCGTCTCCGCCAATCACCGCTATATTACCCTGTGATCTGGGCTCCGGTGTACAGGGCCCGCCGTCTCCGCCAATCACCGCTATATTACCCAGTGATCTGGGCTCCGGTGTACAGGGCCCGCCGTCTCCGCCAATCACCGCTATATTACCCTGTGATCTGGGCTCCGGTGTACAGGGCCCGCCGTCTCCACCAATCACCGCTATATTACCCTGTGATCTGGGCTCCGGTGTACAGGGCCCGCCGTCTCAGCCAATCACCGCTATATTACCCTGTGATCTGGGCTCCGGTGTACAGGGCCCGCCGTCTCAGCCAATCACCGCTATATTACCCTGTGATCTGGGCTCCGATGTACAGGGGCTGCCGTCTCCGCCAATCACCGCTATATTACCCTGTGATCTGGGCCTCCGGTGTACAGGGGCCGCCGTCTCCGCCAATCGCCGCTATATTACCCTGTGATCTGGGCTCCGATGTACAGGGGCTGCCGTCTCCACCAATCACCGCTATATTACCCTGTGATCTGGGCTCCGGTGTACAGGGGCCGCCGTCTCCGCCAATCACCGCTATATTACCCTGTGATCTGGGCTCCGGTGTACAGGGGCCGCCGTCTCCGCCAATCACCGCTATATTACCCTGTGATCTGGGCTCCGGTGTACAGGGGCCGCCGTCTCCGCCAATCACCGCTATATTACCCTGTGATCTGGGCTCCGGTGTACAGGGCCCGCCGTCTCCGCCAATCACCGCTATATTACCCTGTGATCTGGGCTCCGGTGTACAGGGGCCGCCGTCTCCGCCAATCACCGCTATATTACCCTGTGATCTGGGCTCCGATGTACAGGGCCCGCCGTCTCCGCCATTCACCGCTATATTACCCTGTGATCTGGGCTCCGGTGTACAGGGCCCGCCGTCTCCGCCAATCACCGCTATATTACCCTGTGATCTGGGCTCCGGTGTACAGGGGCCGCCGTCTCCGCCAATCACCGCTATATTACCCTGTGATCTGGGCTCCGGTGTACAGGGGCCGCCGTCTCCGCCATTCACCGCTATATTACCCTGTGATCTGGGCTCCGGTGTACAGGGCCCGCCGTCTCCGCCGTCACCGCTTTATTACCCTGTGATCTGGGCTCCGGTGTACAGGGGCCGCCGTCTCCGCCAATCACCGCTATATTACCCTGTGATCTGGGCTCCGGTGTACAGGGGCCGCCGTCTCCGCCAATCACCGCTATATTACCCTGTGATCTGGGCTCCGATGTACAGGGCCCGCCGTCTCCGCCAATCACCGCTATATTACCCTGTGATCTGGGCTCCGGTGTACAGGGCCCGCCGTCTCCGCCATTCACCGCTATATTACCCTGTGATCTGGGCTCCGGTGTACAGGGGCCGCCGTCACCGCTTTATTACTATTTTTAGGACGCTTTTTTACAAAGTATCTTTTTTTTAATTTTGACATTCTTTGCGGTGAATGTTATTGGAGACATTGTATCACGCCGCGATGATAAACTCCAGTGCGACTTATGAAAACTCATTTGACTGTCTAAGTGAGTGACAGCGTGTGGCTGCGCCTTGATATTTGCAGTTAAAAAGGCGGAGGAGAGTAAATAAACCCTGCGGTAAATAATTCGGAGGTCCGGGCTGTTTATTTGCACGCGCTTATTCTTGCTCACACTCCGCGCTCACCTTTACAAACATCTCGCAGACTGTGGGAATGAATTATACATGTCAGGTCCACGGACTGATGGGAGGAAACACTCGCGGCTCAGGACGGAGACAATTACATCCTTCTCCCTGTTTATTTATGACAAGATGTTGTGGGAAGTTCCCAAAGTAACTAATAACTTCCAGGCACTGCACACATTGTATCAGGCTGGTTATCCTCCGCAGGGCCAGCTCCACAACGCTGAGGAGGTGCTCATTTCTCTGTTCCTATGACAAGAATGCCGGATCTGTCACATAATGGACACCGACGGCACCTGAGGGACCCCACTGACCCCCAGGGTACGGGACACTGACCCTCGGGGTACGGGACACTTACCCTTGGGGGATGGGATGATGACACTGACACTCGGGGTACAGGATGATGACACTGACACTGGTATGGGATAATGACACTGGGGGTACAGGATAATGACACTGGGGGTACAGGATAATGACACTGGGGGTACAGGATAATGACACTGACACTGAGGGTACATGACACTGACACTGGGGGTACAGGATGATGACACTGACACTGGGGGTACAGGATAATGACACTGACACTGAGGGTACATGACACTGACACTGGGGGTACAGGATGATGACACTGACACTGGGGGTACAGGATAATGACACTGACACTGGGGGTACAGGATGATGACACTGGGGGTACAGGATAATGACACTGGCACTGGGGGTACAGGATGATGACACTGACACTGGGGGTACGGGATAATGATGCTGACACTGGGGGTACAGGATGATGACACTGACACTGGGGGTACAGGATGATGACACTGACACTGGGGGTACAGGATGATGACACTGACACTGGGGGTACGGGATAATGATGCTGACACTGGGGGTACAGGATGATGACACTGACACTGGGGGTACAGGATGATGACACTGACACTGGGGGTACGGGATAATGATGCTTACACTGGGGGTACAGGATGATGACACTGGCACTGGGGGTACAGGATAATGACACTGACACTGGGGGTACGGGATAATGATGCTTACACTGGGGGTACAGGATGATGACACTGACACTGGGGGTACAGGATAATGACACTGGGGGTACAGGATAATGACACTGACACTGGGGGTACGGGATAATGATGCTTACACTGGGGGTACAGGATGATGACACACACTGGGGGTACAGGATAATGACACTGGGGGTACAGGATGATGATAAAATGACATGACGTGCATTTAGTACAATTCCAGAGGATCTCTGCAGAGTTTCGGCTTTTTAATTCGTCAAATTATCTCTTTTGTAACGACGGCCCAACTGATCATTGGGTAATAGCAGAATTCAGAAGGTTATTAGGAGAGATACTGGATTCGGTAGATTAGTGGGGTGGATGCAGGATTTGGGGTGATTAGTGGGGTGGGTGCAGGGTTTGGGGGATTCGTGGGGTGGGTGCAGGATTTGGGGGGATTAGTGGGGTGGGTGCAGGATTTGGGGGGATTAGTGGGGTGGGTGCAGGGTTTGGGGGGGGATCAGTGGGGTGGGTGCAGGATTTGGGGGATTAGTGGGGTGTGTTCAGGTTTTGCTAGATTACTTGGGTGGGTGCAGGTTTCTGTAGATTACTTGGGTGGGTGCAGGATTTGTGGGATTAGTGGGGTGTGTTCAGGTTTCGGTAGAATATCATGTTGTGTTCAGGATTTGGGGGATTAGTGGGGTGGGTGCAGGATTTGGGGCGATTACTTAGGTGGGTGCAGGTTTCGGTAGAATATCATGTTGGGTGCAGGATTTGGGGGATTACTTAGGTGGGTGCAGGATTTGGGGGGATTACTTAGGTGGGTGCAGTTTTCGGTAGAATATCATGTTGGGTGCAGGATTTGGGGGATTAGTGGGGTGGGTGCAGGGTTTGGGGAATTAGTGGGGTGGGTGCAGGATTTGGGGGGATTAGTGGGGTGGGTGCAGGGTTTGGGGGGATTAATGGGGTGGGTGCAGGGTTTGGGGAATTAGTGGGGTGGGTGCAGGATTTGGGGGGATTAGTGGGGTGGGTGCAGGGTTTGGGAGTTAGTGGGGTGGGTGCAGGGTTTGGGGAATTAGTGGGGTGGGTGCAGGGTTTGGGGAATTAGTGGGGTGGGTGCAGGATTTGGGGGGATTACTTAGTTGGCTGCAGGATTCGGTAGATTACTTGGGTGGGTTCAGTTTTCGGTAGAATATCATGTTGGGTGCAGGATTTGGGGGATTAGTGGGGTGGGTGCAGGATTTGGGGGATTAGTGGGGTGGGTGCAGGATTTGGGGGATTAGTGGGGTGGGTGCAGGATTTGGGGGGATTAGTGGGGTGGGTGCAGGATTTGGGGGATTAGTGGGGTGGGTGCAGGATTTGGGGGATTAGTGGGGTGGGTGCAGGATTTGGGGGATTAGTGGGGTGGGTGCAGGATTTGGGGGATTAGTGGGGTGGGTGCAGGATTTGGGGGGATTACTTGGGTGGGTGCAGGTTTCGGTAGATTACCTGGGTGGGTGCAGGTTTCGGTAGAATATCATGTTGGGTGCAGGATTTGGGGGATTAGTGGGGTGGGTGCAGGATTTGGGGGATTAGTGGGGTGGGTGCAGGATTTGGGGGGATTACTTGGGTGGGTGCAGGTTTCGGTAGATTACTTGGGTGGGTGCAGGTTTCGGTAGAATATCATGTTGGCTGCAGGGCTCACTTGGTTATTGGGTTGGCTGTATATTGGGGGCTTTATAGTGCTAGCGTCCAGGGGCAGTTTTCTCCTTATTACAGCCCCCGGGGCTTTCTCGCCGTCTGTCTCATTCGGGGGCCTCCATCATCATCATTCCCATTACTCTTCATTTGTGATATTTGTATTTATTCCTTCCCTCGTATCTCCGGATCCCTTTCTAATGTAACCTGCTCCACAGAGAGGTCACTAATGTAAGATCAGCAAAACAAAGCTTTACAAATCATCTACAATGTATCATTGCCTCGGTAAATGTTTAACCCTGTGAGTGCTGGAGGCCGGCCCCGCTGCAGGGATTTCCAGGCTCTCCGGTGGCTCTGGGGGGCCGTGCAGGCTCCAGCTCATTTTCTCAGCTTCCAGTGCTCGGGACGTGATGGGAATTAAGAGAACATTTTATATATTAGAAGAGTTTTTTGCTGCAGAGCTGTGTAAATCTTATACAGGGCGGAATTGCCTGAAATCCTGGGATGGGGGGGCCGAGGAGCGGCGGGGGACAGGACTCATTCCCAGAGGAGCGATGTCCAGAGAGCGACCTAGGAAACGTCTATGTGAGATATTACAGTCTGCACTGGGGTCTATAATCTGCAAGTGATTCTGCTTCTAACAATTCATAAAATTGTGGTTTGCAGAACAATAATGTGACAAGGTGACCGGAGGCAAAGACACAAACACTCCTCTCCCCTCCAGGCCACCGTACCTGGCCTCAGGAGCATTGCATTCTCTTTTTCAATGGTAGCAGTCGGCACCCCCCTCCTCATCACTGGATCCCCTCCACCCAGTATTGGGGACATGTAGGGCCAAGAAACGTATCTAATGAATGAGGTCTGTTCATCCCAGGGAAGGGATAAAAGCAAGGGGTATATACCGTATTTTTGTTTTATAAGAAGCATCGTATTATAAGACGCACCCCAAATTTAGAGATAAAAAAGGTAAAAAAAAATGGGATCCCTCCTGTGTTGTCTTACCAGAGGGTAGCCGCAGCGGTGGTGGAGTAGTCACAAGAGGCAGGGGCGGTCTTGGGGGGGTCTGTGCTGGCAGCGGTGGGGGTCTGTGCTGGCAGCGGTGGGGGTCTGTGCTGGCAGCGGTGGGGGTCTGTGCTGGCAGCGGTGGGGTCTGTGCTGGCAGAGGTGGGGTCTGTGCTGGCAGCGGTGGGGTCTGTGCTGGCTTTGTGTTGCAGGCCAGTGCGGCGGGTGTCCCAGATACTTTGTCGGCGGTCCAGGCTTCAAAGGAATGGTGCTTGTGCAGTTGGAGCTCTCAGCCAAGAGCACGCGCTGACTCCGAGCGCCATCATTTGAAACCAGAGCATCTGGGACACTCGCCGCACAATCTGCCGGCCGCCTGCCCGCACAGCCCGCCGGCCGCCTGCCCGCACAGAGAGGCAGCCAACCACCTGCCCGCACAGAGAGGCAGCCGACCGCCCACACAGACAGCCCCCCACGCCAATTCTCCACCTCCCAGTAAGCTATATTCTGATATTAAGACGCACCCCTCATTTTTGGAAGAAAAAGTGCATCTTATAATCCGTAAAATACAGTATATATAACCACAGTACACGGTCCAGTCCACTCCAGGAAAGCTGAACTTTTTCAATTTTGTGGCTTTTTTTTTTGCCTTTTTTCTGATATCTGAGTTTCCTTTCTATATTCTGCTATCCAGAAGAAACTGTGTATTTCAGATGAGGACGCACTAATGTTTTGTGCTGTGACCGTCTTATGTCCCTGTCCCTCCAGTTCATGCCTTTGCTAAAGCCGCACTGACTATCACTTATAATGATATTCTCTGTCATGCACTCCTGTATATTATCCTTTACTATTTTACAATCCTTTCAAATACTTCTTGCAATGGATATTAATCTTCCTGGTCTATAGTTACTTGGGAAAGACCCAAGGACCTTTTCAAAAGTGGACACCACATCAGTTTTGCATCAATCTCTTCGCACAGAACCAGTCACTATAGAGTCTCTATAGATTATGTACAGGATCAGCTATAACTGACCTAAGTTCCTTAAGAATCCTTGGATGAAACCCATCTGGCATATTCTATCTTCATCATAATCTGCTTATAGTTGACTTCCTTGGTGCTTATGTCAGCTTTTCTCCAAATATGTCTCCTTAGTTCTTTGGCAGATGACAGTATTGCCCCTTTTTTTCCCTATAGAAGTCATCTGACTTGTATTGCCACGTACTGCAGAGGCTCTGCTTCTATCCTGAAAAGCAGACCGAAAACTGGTGAATGAGCATGTGTCGTCCAGCACTCGGCTCATTAGGTGGCGGTGAGTGAGCGTGTGTGTCATCCAGCACTTGGATCATTGGGTGGAGGTGAATGAGCTTGTGTGTCTTTTAGCACCTGGCCCACTAGGTGGAGGTGACTGAACCTCTGTGTCCTCCAGCACTCAGCTCATAAGGTGGAGGTGACTGAGTGTGTGTGTCCTCCAACACTCAGCTCATTAGGTGGAGTTGACTGAGCGTGTGTGACCTCCAGCACTCGGCTCATTAGGAGGAGGTGACTGAGCGTGTGTGTCCTCCAGCACTCGGCTCATTAGGTGGAGGTGACTGAGCACGTGTGTCATCCAGCACTCAGCTCATTAGGTGGAGGTGACTGAGCGTGTGTGTCCTCCAGCACTCGGCTCATTAGGTGGAGGAGACTGAGCATGTGTGTCCTCTAGCACTCGGCTCATTAGGTGGAGGTGACTGAGCCTGTGTGTCCTTCAGCATTCAGCTCATAAGATGGAGGTGACTGAGCCTGTGTGTCCTCCAGCACTCAGCTCATTAGGTGGGGGTGACTGAGCGTGTGTGTCCTCCAGCACTCAGCTCATGAGGTGAAGGTGACTGAGCATGTGTGTCCTTTAGCACTCAGCTCATTAGGTAGAGGTGACTGAGCGTGTGTGTCCTTCAGCACTTGGCCCATTAGCTGGAGGTGACTGAGCGTGTGTGTCCTCCAGCACTCAGCTCATTAAGTGGGGGTGACTGAGCGTGTGTGTTCTCCAGCACACTCGGCTCATTAGGTAGAGGTGACTGAGCGTGTGTGTCTTCCAGCACTCGGATAATTAGGTGGAGGTGACTGAGTGTTTTTGTCCACCAGCACTCGGCTCATTGGGGGGAGGTGACTGAGCGTGTGTGTCCTCCAGCACTCGGATCATTAGATCGAGGTAACTGAGCATGTGTGTCCTTCAGCACTCTTGCTTATGAGGTGGAGGTGACTGAGCGTGTGTGTTCTCTAGCACTTAGCTCATTAGGTAGAAGTGACTGAGCGTGTGTGTCCTCCAGCAGTCGGCCTATTAGGTGGAGGTAACTGAATAGGATAACTGAAGTGAGCACTAATATATATATTATGAGTGCAAGCCAAAAATTACATACTATATACGGATAAGGCTGCACATCAAACTTAGATAATAGTATAATGCCTCAAGCATATGGACAAATATTGGAATATACAATGAAAAATGCTACTTGCTAATTTGAACATGTGAATAATGAATTGCATACCTGCCATGAATATTAGGAAAAAGGAGATATTTAGCAATCGCATTGATCAATGTAACTGAGCCCCAAGGCCTCGTCAAGGCATATCTCTATATTGGGGTCCCTAGCTCTGTGACCCTAACTGTGTGTCATCTCATTGCAATTAAAAACTGCTATGGGTGGAGAGGGGTAACTAAGGACTTTCTTATATAGGAGATGGAAAAAACATGGCCGAAAGGGGCGGAGCTGTGTTCACATTCAGAAAAAAACTACATATAACTGAATAGGATAACTGAAGTGAGCACTAATATATATATTATGAGTGCAAGCCAAAAATTACATACTATATACGGATAAGGCTGCACATCAAACTTAGATAATAGTATAATGCCTCAAGCATATGGACAAATATTGGAATATACAATGAAAAATGCTACTTGCTAATTTGAACATGTGAATAATGAATTGCATACCTGCCATGAATATTAGGAAAAAGGAGATATTTAGCAATCGCATTGATCAATGTAACTGAGCCCCAAGGCCTCGTCAAGGCATATCTCTATATTGGGGTCCCTAGCTCTGTGACCCTAACTGTGTGTCATCTCATTGCAATTAAAAACTGCTATGGGTGGAGAGGGGTAACTAAGGACTTTCTTATATAGGAGATGGAAAAAACATGGCCGAAAGGGGCGGAGCTGTGTTCACATTCAGAAAAAAACTACATATAACTGAATAGGATAACTGAAGTGAGCACTAATATATATATTATGAGTGCAAGCAGTTTTTTTCTGAGTTAGGGTCACAGAGCTAGGGACCCCAATATAGAGATATGCCTTGACGAGGCCTTGGGGCTCAGTTACATTGATCAATGCGATTGCTAAATATCTCATTTTTCCTAATATTCATAGCAGGTATGCAATTCATTATTCACATGTTCAAATTAGCAAGTAGCATTTTTCATTGTATATTCCAATATTTGTCCATATGCTTGAGGCATTATACTATTATCTAAGTTTGATGTGCAGCCTTATCCGTATATAGTATGTAATTTTTGGCTTGCACTCATAATATATATATTAGTGCTCACTTCAGTTATCCTATTCAGTTATATGTAGTTTTTTTCTGAATGTGAACACAGCTCCGCCCCTTTCGGCCATGTTTTTTCCATCTCCTATATAAGAAAGTCCTTAGTTACCCCTCTCCACCCATAGCAGTTTTTAATTGCAATGAGATGACACACAGTTAGGGTCACAGAGCTAGGGACCCCAATATAGAGATATGCCTTGACGAGGCCTTGGGGCTCAGTTACATTGATCAATGCGATTGCTAAATATCTCCTTTTTCCTAATATTCATGGCAGGTATGCAATTCATTATTCACATGTTCAAATTAGCAAGTAGCATTTTTCATTGTATATTCCAATATTTGTCCATATGCTTGAGGCATTATACTATTATCTAAGTTTGATGTGCAGCCTTATCCGTATATATTAGGTGGAGGTGACTGAGCATGTGTGTCCTCTAGCACTCGGCTCATTAGGTGGAGGTGACTGAGCATGTGTGTCCTCTAGCACTTGGCCCATTAGGTGGAGGTGAGTATTATTATACACTGCGGACACTAGGGGGCATCACTCTGTATAAATGTCAGAGCTTTGTATTGGATGCAGGTAGAGCTTTTGTGCATGATCTGCAGTGTGAGATTCTCTGGAGAACGACCCTTGTAATAATACGCTTGTCTATATGTCGGTGCCGTCTGTGTGTATATTTAATGCTTAATGCATCCGTTTTGCAGACAGTCAATATGTCTCTCCAGTTCCCCTTTGCTTGTGTTTGTCTGTGGTGAGGGGACGGGGTGCGCAGGCTGCGGGGGCTCCGTGTTCACACTTCTATCATCCTAATCCTCTGACAATCATCTTCTCGCTGCTGGTTTGGCGCTTGTAGTTTATAATCTTCTGTCCTTGCTGTAATGTAATCATCTCACCATGTAGTGACGTCCTGCTGAGCTTGTGCTTATATACAGCAGCCAAAATGAGCAAGAGAAGCTGCAGTGTAAAGCATAGATGCACACCAATGGCTTCTAGGCCTAGTAAATCACTGCGGGGCATCGGCGCTTGGTCTGTTGACTTTGGGGGGTCCTATCGGTGTGACCTCCACCAGTCGTACATTGGTGGTCTCCCAGCTATTGTTATGCAGCCTTCATACCCTTGTAGGATAGCCCTATATCACACATTCCGGTCTCTATTCCTGCGGATACTGTTGTGTTTTCTGCTCGTCGTTGGCGTCTCTGCATTCGCTGCTGTTCACGTCTCTCCTTATCGTATGTGAATAGAGGATACTGACCTGAATACGGGCTGCTGATAAGTGTTTCTTATCCTCCGTACATATGAAGATAGGTTTATGGCAGAATTACCTTTAATCTCTCCATAATTTTATTCTAATCCATCCTACAAGGGTTTTGTATTATAGGTCGGCTATTAATAATCGCTCGGCTTTCTCCTCTCTTTGCTTATGTGATCAGGATAAATAATTCCCTCTTGTCATGCGCTGCCCCCCGTCAGTAGTGATGATAACATGGGGGGCAATATACCTGACCGGGATCCCCCGTCTGCTACATCACCCATTATCGAGGCGCTTGATGTGTTTGTCAGCAGACGCCATATTGCAGAAGCTGCAGAGTTTATGGTAATGGGTCATTACATCCAAAACTGACCGGGCAGATCATAGATGATCTGCAAAACCGATGCGTCTGAGATCGGAGCTTGTTCCAGACTCTGTAGATCTGGTATAAAGTCATTATGAAAGACGTTCCATACAAACTGCTCAGTTTTTTCCACAATTTTGGAAATTGTGGCACGTGAAGTGACTGCAAAGTGTGAACATAGCTTTAGAGCTCTGACTGTTCTAGACTCTGTGGATCTGGTATAAATCCCTTGTGATGGGGACATTGCAGCTGAGACCTAAGCCAGTTCTAGAGCCTGAACCGAGTATGATGGGGACGTTAAAACTAACACCTGAGCCGGTTCTAGAGTCTGGACCTGGTGTGAGGGGGGCGTTATAGCTGAGACCTGAGCCGGTTTTAGACTCTGGATCTGGTGGGATGGGGACATTGTAGCTGAGACCTAAGTTGGTTCTAGACTCTGGACCTGGTGTGATGGGGACATTATAGCTGAGACCTTAGCTGTTCTAGACTCTGGAACTGGTATGATGGAGACGTCGCAGCTGAGACCTGAGCCGCTTCTAGACTCTGGACCTGGTTTGATGGAGAAGTGGCAGCTGAGACCTGATTCAGTTCTAGAGTCTGGACCGAGTATGATAGAGACGTCGCAGCTGAAACATGAGCCAGTTCTAGACTGTGGACTGGGTATGATAGAGACGTTGCAGCTGAGACTGGAGCCGGTTCTAGACTCTGTACCAGGTATGATGGAGACGTCGTAGCTGAGACCTGAGCCTGTTCTAGACTCTGGACCTGGTATTATGGAGACGTCGCAGCTGAGACCTGAGCCGGTTCTAGACTCTGGACCTGGTTTGATGGAGACATTGCAGCTGAGACCTGATTCGGTTCTATAGGCTGGACCGGGCATGATGGAGACGTCGTAGCTGAGACCTGATCCGGTTCTACACTCTGGACCGGGCATGATGGAGACATCGTAGCTGAGACCTGAGTTTGTTCTAGGTTCTATACCGGGTACTATGGAGACATCGCAGCTGAGACCTGAGCCGGTTGTAGGCTCTCGACATGGTGTGATAAGGATGTTATAGCTGAGACCTGATCCGGTTCTAGAGTCTGGACCAGGTATGATAGAGATTTAGCTGAGACCTGAGCCGGTTCTAGACTCTAGACATGGTATGATGAAGTTGCAGCTGAGACCTGATTCGGTTCTAGAGTTTGGACCGGGTATGATAGAGACGTCGCAGCTGAAACACGAGCCAGTTCTAGACTGTGGACCGGTTATGATAGAGACGTTGTAGCTGAGACTGAAGCCGGTTCTACACTCTGTACCAAGTATGATGGAGACGTCGTAGCTGAGACCTGAGCCTGTTCTAGACTCGACCTGGTGTGATGGGGATTTTATAACTGAAACCTGAGTCAGCTCTAGAGTATGGACCGGGTATGATAGAGACGTTGTAGTGGATACATGAGCTGGTTCTAGGCTCTGGAGTGGATATGATAGAGACATTGTAGCTGAGATCTGATCCGGTTCTAGACTCTGGACCGGGTATGATAAAGATGTTGTAGCCGAGACCTGAGCCTGTTCTAGACTCTGAAACGGGTATTATAGAGACTGCACAGCTGGAACCTGAGCTGATTCTAGACTCTGGACCTGGTATGATGGAGACGTAGCTGAGATCTGAGCTGGTTCTATACTTTTGACCGGGTATGATGGAGACGTTGTAAATGAGACCTGAGCCGGTTCTAGACTCTGGCCAGGTATGATAGCGACATAGCTGAGATCTGAGCTGGTTTTAGACTCTGGACCTGGTGTGGTGGGGACGTTATGGCGGAGACCTGAGCCAGTTCTAGATTCTGGACCGGGTATCATAGAGACATAGCTGAGACCTGACCCGGTTCTAGATTCTGGACTTGGTGTGATGGGGACGTTATAGTGGAGACCTGAGCCGGTTCTAGATTTTGCACTGGGTATGATAGAGACGTAGGTAAGACCTGACCCGGTTCTAAATTCTGGACCGGGTATGATAGGGTCGTAGCTGAGACCTGACCTATTTCTAGACTCTGGACCGGGTATGATGGGGACGTAGCTGAGACCTGCACCTCTTCTAGACTCTGGACCGGGTATGATAGAGTCGTAGCTGAGACCTGAGCCGGTTCTAGACTGGGTATGATGGGGACGTAGCTGAGACCTGCGCCTCTTCTAGACTCTGGACCGAGTATGATAGTCGTAGCTGAGACCTGAGCCGGTTCTAGACTGGGTATAATAGAGACGTAGCTGAGACCTGAGCCGGTTCTAGACTGGGTATGATAGAGACGTAGCTGAGACCTGAGCCGGTTCTAGACTGGGTATGATAGAGACGTAGCTGAGACCTGTGCCTGTTCTAGACTCTGGACCGGGTATAATAGAGACGTAGCTGAGACCTGAGCCTGTTCTAGACTGGGTATGATAGAGACGTAGCTGAGACCTGAGCCGGTTCTAGACTGGGTATGATAGAGACGTAGCTGAGACCTGAGCCGGTTCTAGACTGGGTATGATAGAGACATAGCTGAGACCTGTGCCTGTTCTAGACTCTGGACCGGGTATAATAGAGACGTAGCTGAGACCTGTGCCTGTTCTAGACTGGGTATGATAGAGATGTAGCTGAGACCTGTGCCTGTTCTAGACTGGGTATGATAGAGACATAGCTGAGACCTGAGCCGGTTCTAGACTGGGTATGATAGAGACGTAGCTGAGACCTGAGCCGGTTCTAGACTGGGTATGATAGAGACGTAGCTGAGACCTGTGCCTGTTCTAGACTCTGGACCGGGTATAATAGAGACGTAGCTGAGACCTGAGCCTGTTCTAGACTGGGTATGATAGAGACGTAGCTGAGACCTGAGCCGGTTCTAGACTGGGTATGATAGAGACGTAGCTGAGACCTGAGCCGGTTCTAGACAGGGTATGATAGAGACGTAACTGAGACCTGAGCCGGTTCTAGACTGGGTATGATAGAGACATAGCTGAGACCTGAGCCGGTTCTAGACTGGGTATGATAGAGACGTAGCTGAGACCTGAGCCGGTTCTAGACAGGATATGATAGAGACGTAGCTGAGACCTGAGCCGGTTCTAGACAGGGTATGATAGAGACGTAGCTGAGACCTGAGCCGGTTCTAGACTGGGTATGATAGAGACGTAGCTGAGACCTGAGCCGGTTCTAGACTGGGTATGATAGAGACATAGCTGAGACCTGAGCCGGTTCTAGACTGGGTATGATAGAGACGTAGCTGAGACCTGAGCCGGTTCTAGACTGGGTATGATAGAGACATAGCTGAGACCTGAGACGGTTCTAGACTGGGTATGATAGAGACATAGCTGAGACCTGTGCCTGTTCTAGACTCTGGACCGGGTATAATAGAGACGTAGCTGAGACCTGTGCCTGTTCTAGACTGGGTATGATAGAGACGTAGCTGAGACCTGAGCCGGTTCTAGACTGGGTATGATAGAGACATAGCTGAGACCTGAGCCGGTTCTAGACTGGGTATGATAGAGATGTAGCTGAGACCTGAGCCGGTTCTAGACAGGGTATGATAGAGACGTAGCTGAGACCTGAGCCGGTTCTAGACAGGGTATGATAGAGACGTAGCTGAGACCTGAGCCGGTTCTAGACAGGGTATGATAGAGACGTAGCTGAGACCTGAGCCGGTTCTAGACTGGGTATGATAGAGACGTAGCTGAGACCTGAGCCGGTTCTAGACTGGGTATGATAGAGACGTAGCTGAGACCTGAGCCGGTTCTAGACTGGGTATGATAGAGACGTAGCTGAGACCTGAGCCGGTTCTAGACTGGGTATGATAGAGACATAGCTGAGACCTGAGCCGGTTCTAGACTGGGTATGATAGAGATGTAGCTGAGACCTGAGCCGGTTCTAGACAGGGTATGATAGAGACGTAGCTGAGACCTGAGCCGGTTCTAGACAGGGTATGATAGAGACGTAGCTGAGACCTGAGCCGGTTCTAGACAGGGTATGATAGAGACGTAGCTGAGACCTGAGCCGGTTCTAGACTGGGTATGATAGAGACGTAGCTGAGACCTGAGCCGGTTCTAGACTGGGTATGATAGAGACGTAGCTGAGACCTGAGCCGGTTCTAGACTGGGTATGATAGAGACATAGCTGAGACCTGTGCCTGTTCTAGACTCTGGACCGGGTATAGTAGAGACGTAGCTGAGACCTGAGCCGGTTCTAGACTGGGTATGATAGAGACATAGCTGAGACCTGAGCCGGTTCTAGACTGGGTATGATAAAGACATAGCTGAGACCTGAGCCGGTTCTAGACTGGGTATGATAAAGACATAGCTGAGACCTGAGCCGGTTCTAGACTGGGTATGATAAAGACGTAGCTGAGACCTGAGCCGGTTCTAGACTGGGTATGATAGAGACATAGCTGAGACCTGAGCCGGTTCTAGACTGGGTATGATAGAGACGTAGCTGAGACCTGAGCCGGTTCTAGACTGGGTATGATAGAGACGTAGCTGAGACCTGAGCCGGTTCTAGACTGGGTATGATAGAGACGTAGCTGAGACCTGAGCCGGTTCTAGACAGGGTATGATAGAGACGTAGCTGAGACCTGAGCCGGTTCTAGACTGGGTATGATAGAGACGTAGCTGAGACCTGAGCCGGTTCTAGACTGGGTATGATAGAGACGTAGCTGAGACCTGAGCCGGTTCTAGACTGGGTATGATAGAGACATAGCTGAGACCTGAGCCGGTTCTAGACTGGGTATGATAGAGATGTAGCTCAGACCTGAGCCGCTCCCACGCTTTTGCAGCGGTTGTGTAATGACTGGAGCTGCTAATTGTGCTTTGCCACATTGTGTCCCATACGGCGGTTGCCGGTTCTGGGCCCGGTGTATACACAATGCGGGGCCTTGTGCGCCATTGTCCGCCGGCACGCTGAGTACACGCAGAACACTTAGCCCGGTGGTTATTATTGCTGCAGCCTTCGTGCTGTATTATGCGCTCAGTACTCTGCCATCGCAGTGATGTATTGAGGCGTTTTCAGCCTTATCTTTGCTGCTTCCAGTTACCATTAATATTTCTCTTCTCGGAGCTCGGCCTGTGTCAGATTTATGCCGGGGACTGTTTAACCCTTGACCTGCTGGGGGCGCCCCCTGTCCGTGTACCCCGGTACTGCAGACCGATTTATGCCGGGGACTGTTTAACCCCTGACCTGCTGGGGGCGCCCCCTGTCCGTGTACCCCGGTGCTGCAGACCGATTTATGCCGGGGACTCTTTAACCCCTGACCTGCTGGAGGCACCCCTGGGAGCTGTTGTGTACCCCGGTGCTTCAGACCGATTTATGCCGGGGACTGTTTAACCCCTGACCTGCTGGGGGCACCCCTGGGAGCTGTCGTGTACCCCGGTGCTGCAGACCGATTTATGCCGGGGACTGTTTAACCCCTGACCTGCTGGGGGCGCCCCCTGTCCGTGTACCCCGGTGCTGCAGGCCTCGCTGGATTTCCTTCTGATACTGTCTCTTTATGATATTTATTTCTCCGTCCTTTCTCATTTTATCTCTCCCTCTCTTCTATATTTATTCATGTCCCGTTTTCCGCCTCTCGCTTTAGAATATTGCAATCTTTTCTCCGGCTCCTTAACCCCTGAGTTTCCGGACTAATTTATTTATTGGATACGGGGTAAATGCAAATTTCCTGCATATTGCACTACAGAACTGGAATATATTGTTTCACTTTAACGGCGGCGGCCCCCTTCCCAACAAATCTTCATTCTTTGTAGACAGAGAGAGAGATGAAAAGACGTGGGGGGGCCGCCCTGGTAATGTGGTCCTCCGGCAGAGGAGAGTGCAGGCAGCGTCCGCAGCCGGCGCTATCTATCCATCATCTCCTTCCCGGCCTGACACAGCCTGATGATTTGATGCACTGCTAACATTTCTGAAAATTACACATCATTTCTCGCTACAGAAGCTCCCACCTTGGCTGCAGTAATATTTATTTGTCCGCGGCTGTAATTTGAAGGCATTGCTTAAGGTTCAGGTCAGGCAGAAAGCAGCGGCGCGGGCGCTCGGCCCATCCACAAAATTGCATCACTCTGCTTCTCGTTAAAGTTGTATTTTGCCACGAAGGACGGGCGATGCCGCTTCTGGGGCTTTGTCTTTTTATCGGAGGTGGCTGTCAGCGGTTTGCTGCCTTTTGCACAGCGGATCGCCGATAAGACGCTCTTGACCCAGTTACTGCGCCCATATGGCCTCGTCCTGCTGCACTGAATGGTGATTTCCCCACTCCCCGGTCTAGAGGGGACAAGTCCACACCAGGAACATAGATTAATTATCTCTGAAGAATTAACCCGAAAAACATTGAACTTTTTTCTCCAGATTCCGGAGTGAGGATATTTTTCCAGCTGAATGGATCCAGTGATGTGAAATCTTTCCACCCACACACGGTTTATACTCCCTCCACCCATGATATATGGATATGGCAAGTCTGGAACATGAGTCCGGCCCCCACTGGAGTCATGGGGGAAAGAGGCAGAAAGTCACTGACCGAGGAGCCCGAGGTGCAAAGCAGAGTATGCGATGGAGCCAGCGGCCGGATCCTATGTAATGGCTGCGTAATACGCAGGCTCTGGTGATGGCCGTGTAATACGCAGGCTCTGGTGATGGCCGTGTAATACGCAGGCTCCGGTGCTGGCTGTGTAATACACAAGCTCCGGTGATGGCCGTGTAATACGCAGGCTCTGGTGATGGCTGTGTAATACGCAGGCTCTGGTGATGGCCGTGTAATACGCAGGCTCCGGTGCTGGCTGTGTAATACACAAGCTCCGGTGATGGCCGTGTAATACGCAGGCTCTGGTGATGGCCGTGTAATACGCAGGCTCTGGTGATGGCTGTGTAATATGCAGGCTCTGGTGATAGCCGTGTAATACGCAGGCTCTGGTGATAGCCGTGTAATACGCAGGCTCTGGTGATGGCCGTGTAATACGCAGTCTCTGGTGATGGCCGTGTAATACGCAGGCTCTGGTGATGGCCGTGTAATACGCAGACTCTGGTGATGGCTGTGTAATACGCAGGCTCTGGTGATGGCCTTGTAATACGCAGGCTCTGGTGATGGCCTTGTAATACGCAGGCTCTGGTGATGGCCGTGTAATACACAGGCTCTGGTGGTGGCCTTGTAATACGCAGGCTCCAGTGATGGCTGTGTAATACACAGGCTCTGGTGATGGCCTTGTAATACGCAGGCTCCAGTGATGGCTGTGTAATACACAGGCTCTGGTGATGGCCTTGTAATACGCAGGCTCCAGTGATGGCTGTGTAATACACAGGCTCCGGTGATGGCCGTGTAATACACAGGCTCCGGTGATGGCTGTGTAATACACAGGCTCCGGTGATGGCTGTGTAATACGCAGGCTCCGGTGATGGCTGTGTAATACGCAGGCTCTGGTGATGGCTGTGTAATACGCAGGCTCCAGTGATAGCCGTGTAATACACAGGCTCTGGTGATGGCTGTGTAATACGCAGGCTCCGGTGATGGCCGTGTAATACACAGGCTCTGGTGATGGCTGTGTAATATGCAGGCTCTGGTGATGGCTGTGTAATACACAGGCTCTGGTGATGACCGTGTAATACGCAGGCTCTGGTGATGGCCGTGTAATACACAGGCTCTGGTGATGGCTGTGTAATATGCAGGCTCTGGTGATGGCCGTGTAATACGCAGGCTCTGGTGATGGCCGTGTAATGCGCAGGCTCTGGTGATGGCCGTGTAATACGCAGGCTCTGGTGATGGATGTATAATATGCAGGCTCTGGTGATGGCCGTGTAATACGCAGGCTCTGGTGGTTGCTGTGTATGTGTAATACGTGGGATCGGGTAATGTGATGTTCTTTGTGCGTCTCTCTCCAGTTGTTGTAGCCATTTTACCAACCAACATATGTGAAAATCCATCACAGGCGCTCTGCATAGGCTGTAAGGCACTATAGCTCTGTAGGGTGGAGTTCACTATAATAGAAGATTCTTTTCATCATTTAGTTTTGACACAAAAATATTAACAAGACAAAAGTCCAAGTGCAGTGCACAAGTGTGCAACTCCCCTCCATATACAAGAAAATGCTTCAGTGTGGATTCACAGCCGCTCTGCTCAGTGCTGCGCATTCACCCTATTCTGCTACTTGTAGTAAGTGTGTAATCTAACCTCTCAGCTGGATTGGCGGTTACACATATTACAGCTGATTCCAGGCTGCTGCTATCTAGTAAGCATTAAATCTCTACTGAGAGCTGGATTCACAGCTGCATTGCTTAGTACCCCTGTATAATGTTCTATGTGCTCCTTCTGCTTATAGTTTTTATCTCCCCCATAATAAATTCACAGTTACACTGCTCAGTACTGCTGTTTAATGTCCACAATACTAGAGTCCCCCAGAGCAGGAGTCACAGTTACACTGCTCAGTACTGCTGTGTAATTTCCACAATACTAGTGTCCCCCAGAGCAGGAGTCACAGTTACACTGCTCAGTACTGCTGTGTAATGTCCACAATACTAGTGTCCCCCAGAGAAGGAGTCACAGTTACACTGCTCAGTACTGCTGTGTAATTTCCACAATACTAGTGTCCCCCAGAGCAGGAGTCACAGTTACACTGCTCAGTACTGCTGTGTAATGTCCACAATACTAGTGTCCCCCAGAGAAGGAGTCACAGTTACACTGCTCAGTACTGCTGTGTAATGTCCACAATACTAGAGTGCCCCAGAGCAGGAGTCACAGTTACACTGCTCAGTACTGCTGTGTAATGTCCACAATACTAGTGTCCGCCAGAGCAGGAGTCACAGTTACACTGCTCAGTACTGCTGTGTAATGTCCACAATACTAGTGTCCCCCAGAGCAGGAGTCACAGTTACACTGCTCAGTACTGCTGTGTAATGTCCACAATACTAGAGTGCCCCAGAGCAGGAGTCAGTGTTACACTGCTCAGTGCTGCTGTGTAATGTCCAGAATACTAGTGTCCCCCAGAGCAGGAGTCACAGTTACACTGCTCAGTACAGCTGTGTAATGTCCACAATACTAGTGTCCCCCAGAGCAGGAGTCACAGTTACACTGCTCAGTACTGCTGTGTAATGTCCACAATACTAGTGTCCCCCAGAGCAGGAGTCAGTGTTACACTGCTCAGTACTGCTGTGTAATGTCCAGAATACTAGAGTCCCCCAGAGCAGGAGTCACAGTTACACTGCTCAGTACTGCTGTGTAATGTCCACAATACTAGAGTCCCCCAGAGCAGGAGTCACAGTTACACTGCTCAGTACTGCTGTGTAATGTCCACAATACTAGAGTGCCCCAGAGCAGGAGTCACAGTTACACTGCTCAGTACTGCTGTGTAATGTCCACAATACTAGAGTCCCCCAGAGCAGGAGTCACAGTTACACTGCTTAGTACTGTTGTGTAATGTCCACAATACTAGAGTGCCCCAGAGCAGGAGTCACAGTTACACTGCTCAGTACTGCTGTGTAATGTCCACAATACTAGAGTGCCCCAGAGCAGGAGTCACAGTTACACTGCTCAGTACTGCTGTGTAATGCTGCTGTTTATGAACATGTGCTAAATAGAGACAGAAGCACAGGGTTCATATAATAGCCAGAAATAATATTACTCTTGTGCGCAGCATATCTTGACAGTCACCAGAAATCACAGGGGCGTTATAAGCTTTTATATGGTCGGACATGTAATAACATGATGTACTGTAGAGCGGCACCCTTACACCGCCAATAAGTGTGTGCCCTGCAGTAATACGGGGGTCTAACCAGTGAAATATCACACATGCTGCACTTCGGAAATGTCTGTGACAAGGTGTGCTGTGGTTCTAGGTAATAATGGCTAAAATAGATCAATGTAGATTATATTCTGTCCTAAGGCCGTGATGTGACCCGTGGTCGTGCCTCTCCTCTCCTGCTGCAGGTGCCTCTCCTCTCCTGCTGCAGGTGCCTCTCCTCTCCTGCTGCAGGTGCCTCTCCTCTCCTGCTGCAGGTGCCTTTCCTCTCCTGCTGCAGGTGCCTCTCCTCTCCTGCTGCAGGTGCCTCTCCTCTCCTGCTGCAGGTGCCTCTCCTCTCCTGCTGCAGGTGCCTCTCCTCTCCTGCTGCAGGTGCCTCTCCTCTCCTGCTGTAGGTGCCTCTCCTCTCCTGCTGTAGGTGCCTCTCCTCCTGCTGTAGGTGCCTCTCCTCCTGCTGCAGGTGCCTCTCCTCTCCTGCTGCAGGTGCCTCTCCTCTCCTCCTGTAGGTGCCTCTCCTCTCCTGCTGTAGGGGCCCCTCCTCTCCTGCTGTAGGTTCCTTTCCTCTCCTGCTGTAGGTGCCTCTCCTCTCCTGCTGCAGGTGCCTCTCCTCTCCTCCTGTAGGTGCCTCTCCTCTCCTGCTGTAGGGGCCCCTCCTCTCCTGCTGCAGGTGCCTCTCCTCTCCTGCTGTAGGTGCCTCTCCTCTCCTGCTGCAGGTGCCTCTCCTCTCCTGCTGTAGGTGCCTCTCCTCTCCTGCTGTAGGGGCCCCTCCTCTCCTGCTGTAGGTTCCTTTCCTCTCCTGCTGTAGGTGCCCCTCCTCTCCTGCTGTAGGTTCCTTTCTTCTCCTGCTGTAGGTGCCTCTCCTCTCCTGCTGTAGGTTCCTTTCCTCTCCTGCTGTAGGTGCCCCTCCTCTCCTGCTGTGGGTTCCTTTCTTCTCCTGCTGTAGGTGCCTCTCCTCTCCTGCTGTAGGTTCCTTTCTTCTCCTGCTGTAGGTGCCTCTCCTCTCCTGCTGCAAGTGCCTCTCCTCTCCTGCTGTAGGTGCCTCTCCTCTCCTGCTGTAGGTTCCTTTCTTCTCCTGCTGCAGGTGCCTCTCCTCTCCTGCTGTAGGTTCCTTTCTTCTCCTGCTGTAGGTGCCTCTCCTCTCCTGCTGCAGGTGCCCCTCCTCTCCTGCTGTAGGTGCCTCTCCTCTCCTGCTGTAGGTGCCTCTCCTCTCCTGCTGTAGGTGCCTCTCCTCTCCTGCTGCAGGTGCCCCTCCTCTCCTGCTGTAGGTGCCTCTCCTCTCCTGCTGTAGGTTCCTTTCTTCTCCTGCTGTAGGTGCCTCTCCTCTCCTGCTGCAGGTGCCCCTCCTCTCCTGCTGTAGGTGCCTCTCCTCTCCTGCTGTAGGTGCCTCTCCTCTCCTGCTGTAGGTGCCTCTCCTCTCCTGCTGTAGGTTCCTTTCTTCTCCTGCTGTAGGTGCCTCTCCTCTCCTGCTGCAGGTGCCCCTCCTCTCCTGCTGTAGGTGCCTCTCCTCTCCTGCTGTAGGTGCCTCTCCTCTCCTGCTGTAGGTGCCTCTCCTCTCCTGCTGTAGGTTCCTTTCTTCTCCTGCTGTAGGTGCCTCTCCTCTCCTCTTCATTCTATGTTATTGTGATGTTCTGCAGCTTAATCCTTCCCATGTCCTGATTTTCCGCCATTAGAAGAATGACTATATCCGCTGTATACCAAATCTTAGTTTATAATAATAAACATGACCTGGAAGGAAGATTTGTTTTGTTTTCGTTTTTTGTTTAAAAGGAGCTTAGTTAAGCTTTTAGCGGTCTACATATGTTTACTGACTTTCCAATAACTCGACACAGAATTGTGAGTGCAGCTCCAGAATAAAATCCAGAATATAACCAATAATGTGTACAGGATCAGTAATGTATAGACCCAGTGACTGCACCAGCAGAATAGTGAGTGCAGCTCTGGAGGATAATACAGGAGGTAACTCGGGATCAGTAATGTATATACACAGTGACTGCACCAGCAGAATAGTGAGTGCAGCTCCAGAATAAAATCCAGAATATAACCAATAATTTGTACAGGATCAGTAATGTATAGACCCAGTGAGTGCAGCTCTGGAGGATAATACAGGAGGTAACTCGGGATCAGTAATGTATGTACACAGTGACTGCACCAGCAGAATAGTGAGTGCAGCTCCAGAATAAAATCCAGAATATAACCAATAATGTGTACAGGATCAGTAATGTATAGACCCAGTGACTGCACCAGCAGAATAGTGAGTGCAGCTCTGGAGGATAATACAGGAGGTAACTCGGGATCAGTGTGTGGAGACGTTAGGTGGGTTGCAATGTGACCTTCTGTTGTCTTGTCATAGTGGACACTTTCATACATCTGTACTTTCGGCGGTGGAGCAGGGATTTTTTCTTTTTGTACATTTGAACCTTCACTCATCAGTTCCCCTTTCTTACTTTGCACCCTGCCACCTTTCCTGCTCAGCACTTGGCATTAGGCGGATGGCTTGGCAGTTGTTGCCATACACAGGGCGTAATTTCTGTGCCATTTGCTAAAATTTGACATCACAGGACTATTGAGTCAGGCACAAATCCAAAACCTGTGGCAGCTGAATAGAGAGCTAGTGAATGATCCGCTGATGTGTGGGGTGAGGCGACTGTGAGCACAAAGACGCCGAGATCCAGGATCCAGCTGGTGTCGGGCACAATTCTGCCATGAACATCATCCGGGCTAGGGTTGCTAACGTGTCACATCTCTGTGGATCTGCGGCTCATTTGGTGGGTGCATGGTGCCGGTCCTGGGAGGTTGCACTTGGCCGTTTCTGGCAATGAGCCGCTGTCCCAGTGATACATTGAGGCTGGCTGCGGGACGTGGTGGTGCGGCATATGGTGTTGTAGGGTGTGATGGTGCGGGACTTGATGTTATGGGGCGTGGTGTTGCAGGACTTTGTGTTGCAAGGTATGATGGTGTGGCGTGTAGTGGTGCAGGATGTGGTATCTTGAGTTATAGTGCTGCGGTGGTGTGGGACGTGGTGTCGCAGGGTGTGGTGGTGCAGGACATGGTGGTGCAGGATGTGGTGTCACAGGATGTGGTGTCGCAGGACGTGGTGTCGCAGGGTGTTGTGTCGCAGGACGTGGTGGTGCAGGACATGGTGGTGCAGGGTGTGGTGGTGCAGGATGTGGTGTCACAGGGTGTGGTGTCACAGGGTGTGGTGTCACAGGGTGTGGTGTCGCAGGGTGTGGTGTCGCAGGGTGTGGTGTCGCAGGGTGTGGTGTCGCAGGACGTGGTGTCGCAGGACGTGGTGTCGCAGGGTGTGGTGTCGCAGGACGTGGTGTCGCAGGACGTGGTGGTGCAGGACGTGGTGGTGCAGGACGTGGTGGTGCAGGGTGTGGTGGTGCAGAACATGGTGGTGCAGGATGTGGTGTCACAGGATGTGGTGTCGCAGGACGTGGTGTCGCAGGGTGTGGTGTCGCAGGACGTGGTGGTGCAGGACATGGTGGTGCAGGGTGTGGTGGTGCAGGATGTGGTGTCACAGGGTGTGGTGTCACAGGGTGTGGTGTCGCAGGGTGTGGTGTCGCAGGGTGTGGTGTCACAGGGTGTGGTGTCGCAGGACGTGGTGTCGCAGGGTGTGGTGTCGCAGGACGTGGTGGTGCAGGACGTGGTGGTGCAGGGTGTGGTGGTGCAGGACATGGTGGTGCAGGGTGTGGTGGTGCAGGATGTGGTATCTTGAGTTATAGTGGTGTGGGACGTGGTGTCGCAGGGTGTGGTGTCGCAGGACGTGGTGGTGCAGGACGTGGTGTCGCAGGGTGTGGTGGTGCAGGACATGGTGGTGCAGGATGTGGTGTCGCAGGACGTGGTGGTGCAGGACATGGTGGTGCAGGACGTGGTGTCGCAGGACGTGGTGGTGCAGGGTGTGGTGGTGCAGGATGTGGTGTCACAGGGTGTGGTGTCGCAGGACGTGGTGTCGCAGGGTGTGGTGTCGCAGGACGTGGTGGTGCAGGACATGGTGGTGCAGGGTGTGGTGGTGCAGGATGTGGTGTCACAGGGTGTGGTGTCGCAGGACGTGGTGTCGCAGGGTGTGGTGTCGCAGGACGTGGTGGTGCAGGACATGGTGGTGCAGGGTGTGGTGGTGCAGGATGTGGTGTCACAGGGTGTGGTGTCACAGGGTGTGGTGTCGCAGGACGTGGTGTCGCAGGGTGTGGTGGTGCAGGACGTGGTGGTGCAGGACGTGGTGTCGCAGGACGTGGTGTCGCAGGACATGGTGGTGCAGGACATGGTGGTGCAGGATGTGGTGTCGCAGGACGTGGTGGTGCAGGACGTGGGGTCGCAGGACGTGGTGGTGCAGGACGTGGTGGTGCAGGATGTGGTGTCGCAGGACGTGGTGGTGCAGGACGTGGGGTCGCAGGGTGTGGTGGTGCAGGATGTGGTGTCACAGGGTGTGGTGTCGCAGGACGTGGTGTCGCAGGGTGTGGTGTCGCAGGACGTGGTGGTGCAGGACATGGTGGTGCAGGGTGTGGTGGTGCAGGGTGTGGTGGTGCAGGATGTGGTGTCACAGGGTGTGGTGTCACAGGGTGTGGTGTCGCAGGACGTGGTGTCGCAGGGTGTGGTGTCGCAGGACGTGGTGGTGCAGGACGTGGTGTCGCAGGACGTGGTGTCGCAGGACGTGGTGGTGCAGGACGTGGGGTCGCAGGACGTGGTGGTGCAGGACATGGTGGTGCAGGATGTGGTGTCGCAGAACGTGGTGGTGCAGGACGTGGTGGTGCAGGGTGTGGTGGTGCAGGACGTGGTGGTGCAGGGTGTGGTGGTGCAGGGTGTGGTGTCACAGGGTGTGGTGTCACAGGGTGTGGTGTCGCAGGACGTGGTGTCGCAGGGTGTGGTGTCGCAGGACGTGGTGGTGCAGGACATGGTGGTGCAGGGTGTGGTGGTGCAGGATGTGGTGTCACAGGGTGTGGTGTCGCAGGACGTGGTGTCGCAGGGTGTGGTGTCGCAGGACGTGGTGGTGCAGGACGTGGTGGTGCAGGGTGTGGTGGTGCAGGGTGTGGTGGTGCAGGGTGTGGTGGTGCAGGATGTGGTGTCACAGGGTGTGGTGTCACAGGGTGTGGTGTCGCAGGACGTGGTGTCGCAGGGTGTGGTGGTGCAGGACGTGGTGGTGCAGGACGTGGTGTCGCAGGACGTGGTGTCGCAGGACGTGGTGTCGCAGGACGTGGTGGTGCAGGATGTGGTGTCGCAGGACGTGGTGGTGCAGGACGTGGGGTCGCAGGACGTGGTGGTGCAGGACATGGTGGTGCAGGATGTGGTGTCGCAGGACGTGGTGGTGCAGGACGTGGGGTCGCAGGACGTGGTGGTGCAGGGTGTGGTGGTGCAGGGTGTGGTGGTGCAGGGTGTGGTGTCACAGGGTGTGGTGTCGCAGGACGTGGTGTCGCAGGGTGTGGTGTCGCAGGACGTGGTGGTGCAGGACGTGGTGGTGCAGGGTGTGGTGGTGCAGGATGTGGTGTCACAGGGTGTGGTGTCGCAGGACGTGGTGTCACAGGGTGTGGTGTCGCAGGACGTGGTGGTGCAGGACGTGGTGGTGCAGGGTGTGGTGGTGCAGGGTGTGGTGGTGCAGGATGTGGTGTCACAGGGTGTGGTGTCACAGGGTGTGGTGTCGCAGGACGTGGTGTCGCAGGGTGTGGTGTCGCAGGACGTGGTGGTGCAGGACGTGGTGGTGCAGGACATGGTGGTGCAGGATGTGGTGTCGCAGGACGTGGTGGTGCAGGACATGGTGGTGCAGGACGTGGTGTCGCAGGACGTGGTGGTGCAGGACGTGGTGGTGCAGGACGTGGTGGTGCAGGACGTGGTGTCGCAGGACGTGGTGGTGCAGGACGTGGTGGTGCAGGACATGGTGGTGCAGGATGTGGTGTCGCAGGACGTGGTGGTGCAGGACATGGTGGTGCAGGACGTGGTGTCGCAGGACGTGGTGGTGCAGGACGTGGTGGTGCAGGGTGTGGTGGTGCAGGGTGTGGTGGTGCAGGGTGTGGTGGTGCAGGATGTGGTGTCACAGGGTGTGGTGTCACAGGGTGTGGTGTCGCAGGACGTGGTGTCGCAGGGTGTGGTGGTGCAGGACGTGGTGGTGCAGGACGTGGTGTCGCAGGACGTGGTGTCGCAGGACGTGGTGGTGCAGGACATGGTGGTGCAGGATGTGGTGTCGCAGGACGTGGTGGTGCAGGACGTGGGGTCGCAGGACGTGGTGGTGCAGGACATGGTGGTGCAGGATGTGGTGTCGCAGGACGTGGTGGTGCAGGACGTGGGGTCGCAGGACGTGGTGGTGCAGGGTGTGGTGGTGCAGGGTGTGGTGTCACAGGGTGTGGTGTCGCAGGACGTGGTGTCGCAGGGTGTGGTGTCGCAGGACGTGGTGGTGCAGGACGTGGTGGTGCAGGGTGTGGTGGTGCAGGATGTGGTGTCACAGGGTGTGGTGTCGCAGGACGTGGTGTCACAGGGTGTGGTGTCGCAGGACGTGGTGGTGCAGGGTGTGGTGGTGCAGGGTGTGGTGGTGCAGGGTGTGGTGGTGCAGGATGTGGTGTCACAGGGTGTGGTGTCACAGGGTGTGGTGTCGCAGGACGTGGTGGTGCAGGACATGGTGGTGCAGGACGTGGTGTCGCAGGACGTGGTGGTGCAGGACGTGGTGGTGCAGGACATGGTGGTGCAGGATGTGGTGTCGCAGGACGTGGTGGTGCAGGACATGGTGGTGCAGGACGTGGTGTCGCAGGACGTGGTGGTGCAGGACATGGTGTCGCAGGACGTGGTGTCGCAGGACGTGGTGTCGCAGGACGTGGTGTCGCAGGACGTGGTGGTGCAGGACATGGTGGTGCAGGATGTGGTGTCGCAGGACGTGGTGGTGCAGGACATGGTGTCGCAGGACGTGGTGTCGCAGGACGTGGTGTCGCAGGACGTGGTGGTGCAGGACATGGTGGTGCAGGACGTGGGGTCGCAGGACGTGGTGGTACAGGACATGGTGGTGCAGGATGTGGTGTCGCAGGACGTGGTGGTGCAGGACGTGGTGGTGCAGGACATGGTGGTGCAGGATGTGGTGTCGCAGGACGTGGTGGTGCAGGACATGGTGGTGCAGGACGTGGTGTCGCAGGACGTGGTGGTGCAGGACATGGTGTCGCAGGACGTGGTGTCGCAGGACGTGGTGTCGCAGGACGTGGTGGTGCAGGACATGGTGGTGCAGGATGTGGTGTCGCAGGACGTGGTGGTGCAGGACATGGTGTCGCAGGACGTGGTGTCGCAGGACGTGGTGTCGCAGGACGTGGTGGTGCAGGACATGGTGGTGCAGGACGTGGGGTCGCAGGACGTGGTGGTACAGGACATGGTGGTGCAGGATGTGGTGTCGCAGGACGTGGTGGTGCAGGGTGTGGTGGTGCAGGATGTGGTGTCACAGGGTGTGGTGTCACAGGGTGTGGTGTCGCAGGACGTGGTGTCGCAGGACGTGGTGGTGCAGGACATGGTGGTGCAGGATGTGGTGTCACAGGGTGTGGTGTCACAGGGTGTGGTGTCGCAGGACGTGGTGTCGCAGGGTGTGGTGGTGCAGGACGTGGTGTCGCAGGGTGTGGTGTCACAGGGTGTGGTGTCGCAGGACGTGGTGTCGCAGGGTGTGGTGTCGCAGGACGTGGTGTCGCAGGATGTGGTGTTTCCCACAATACATTGTGGCTCGGTGTACTTTGCAGCCGTCACCTGTAAATACACCGCCCAGGCTGTCATTGAACTGCTATTTAGTATCTGCCGCCTGTTCCATTCTCCGGCTTCTGTGCTGTTGCTTAGTAACCGTTATCCGTGCGATGGAGGGTATTTTTGGATCTTGATGAGGCAGGAAATAGGAAGCGATTCACTACAGCTCTCAGGAAGAGCGGCGTTACCAATAGCAACAGATCCTGCCGCTCACCTTATAATATGAGCGTGCAATGAGCGCCGGGATCTGATTGGTCGGTGGGAGCTTAACCCTGTTTGTGGCGCTTTATAAAATTAGGCATATAATGGTGAACATGATGAAATGTTCTAAGACGAGGCATGAGCCAGGACGGACCTCAATCCACAGGAGCAGTGTATATCTTCTTCTATGGTCGATAATGTCCCTGCTCGGCCGAAACGTCGTGATTTTCCTGCACTAATAGGCTATGTGCCCACGTTGCATTCTATTACGCAGCGTGTAAGTCACTGCATGTGCGTCTCAGAACGCAGCCGAAAAGCTGCATTCTGAGACGCATTGTAACTGCAGAATTCCTGCAGAATTCTTATGTTCTGGATGCTTCCAGAACGCATGTTTTTGATAGTGCGGTCCCACTCAGTTCTGTTGCATCCCCATCAAAAAGAGCATGGCTGGCTGCGAGACAGAGCCACACGATCAGAATGAACTTCACCCGACTTCATTGTGATTGCGCGGCTCTGTGCGTGTGCCGCGGCTTGATTTGCGATCACAGGTGAAGGACTCACCGGTGACCGCAAATCACCTGAGTGACTGCAGGGAGCCGCGCGATCACCGGTGCCGTCACTCAGGTTACCCGCGACCAGCTTGAGTCCTCCACCCGAGGCCTGTGGCCGCGGGTAACCTGAGTAACGTCCCCGCTGACAGTGCGACTCACTTCAGTACTCCGTGGAGCTGATAAGAGCGGCGGTGTTCTACGGCCGCTTCTGTCAGCTTCATGTAGCAGAGCTGGATGCGTCGTGGGATATTGTGAGGATTACGCCGGACCTGGAGGGGTATTTGGGGATTTTATTAAAGTGGTGAAAGAGGGTGTTTTTTGTCTTTTATTCCAAACAAAGGATTTTTTGGGTGTATGTGTTACTTTCACTTACAGGTTAATCATTGGAGGTGTCTCATAGACGCCTGTCATGATCAACCTAGGACTTAGTGGCAGCTATGGGCTGCTGCCATTAACTCCTTGTTACCCAGATTGCCACTGCACCAGGGCAATTCTGGATGAGCTGGGTAGAGTTCCGGGACTGTTGCATCTAATGGATGCGGAAATTCCGGGCGGCTGCTGGCTGATATTTTTAGGCTGGGGGGCTCCCCATGACGTGGGGCTCTCCATCCTGAGAATACCAGCCTTCAGCCGTGTGGCTTTAACTTGGCTGGTATCAAAATTGGGGGGACCGCACATCGTTTTCTTTTAATTATTTATTTTACTGCACTACATAGACCCGCCCACTTGCGGCTGTGATTGGTTGCATTGAGACAGCTGTCACTCTGCATGGGGACGCGTCTGACTGCATCCAATCATAGGCACCGGTGGGCGGGGAAAGCAGGGAATACCAGATTGAATAATGAGCGGCTGGCATTTTCAAAAGCAAGAGAAGCCGCCGCAGTGTGACAGCCGTGCAGCGCCGCGCCGGTGATTGGTCAGTGATCAGTGAGTAGGGGAGAGGGATAGACCAACAGAGAGAGAAGACCGATCGACAGGGAAACAGAGAGACCGACAGACAGAGAGAGACCAACATTGCAACCAAAACGCACAAAAGAAGTGACATGTTGCTTTTTAAAACGCAGCGTGCACATGGATTATGCACAATCTTCATAGATTGTGCAGGGGACGCAGAACGCATGCAGTTACACTGCAGTATAATATGCAGCGTAACTGCATGCAAATACGCAACGTGGGCACAGAGCCTTAAAGCTACTAAAAGGCGGACATGTGGTGCCCGGGATGCTGGGTATTCCCGCGTTGATGCAACCCTCCACAAGGTGGTCACAAGTGTGCACGGCCATCAGTGAGGTGCACGGGACGCCTCTATTGTACAAGAGTCGCCCGCAGAGCGTGGCGTTTGGAAACGTGGCCCTGCACCGCGGAGTGAGGAGCCCAGTATGGGGGGAAAGCTGAATGCAAATCACTGAGAGATCCCAAATGTCCAGTGCCGCTGTGAGGTCCTGGTGATCGGGCCATACACAGGAGTGTGGCATTCAGTCACCGCCAGGCCACGGCCGGGGGTCTCTCACCTGGACCCCCCACCTGTCATCTTCTCTTTATTCCATTAAGCGTCCGCTGCGGCTCCACATCCAGCAATAAACACGAGCTGTCACAATGAAGCGGTCACATTCTGCGGGGAGAAGACTTCAGGGGATCATTATTTTCATGACAGCCAGGAGCTCCTGCATGAAAAGGGATGGAAATGATATCGGCTGGCGATGTAATGGGGGCTCGTGACTGCGGCGACCCCGGGCGAGGACTGTCCCAGGGCGGGCGAGGACCGTCCCGGGCCAGGACAGGCAAGGCAATCAGTATGAGAGGTCCTCATCCTCACGAGGAATCACCAGGGAGGATGATTCCATCATTGCAGGCCGGATAATAAGAATGGAGGCTCCTCTGTGGTGGGACAATGATGACTAACGTCCACTTTCGGGGCTTCGGTCTCCTCATTAGCCATGGTGGCGAGAAACCCGAGCCAAGTGCAAATAGGTTTTGTCTCTGCACGGCGAGAATGTGTTTGGGTGATCCCCGGAGGAGCGCAGGAATTACCAGACCACGGAGCGCTGTGTAGTCCATGCGATGTGTGAAGATGTGGAATGGCCCCTGAGGCTGCAGAAGGTGACATCCATTATTTATCACCAGCGCAATAACAGCCATCCATGACAAGTGGCCGATTCCAGTCATTCCTTGACCTTTTCACGTCTCGAAAGAAGCCGGGGACCCCTCCAGTTCTAGCCCCCTTCTTCCCTTTACAGCGCTCCGCCATGCCGAATGTCGCACAGCGGCTGCCGCCAGTGATAATTTGCTCTCCTAAAGCCTATTTGGGAGCTGGAGTTTTGACAGAGACAGCTGGTGTCATAAATTGCCTTGTCTCATTTGGTTACTATACGGTAGCAGACAGCACCGAGTTGACGAGGTCTTCGGAGAACGCTTAAAACCTATTAAACCTTTGGAGCTAAGAGTTTGCAAAATAGCATTGAAGGAGCTGGGGACGGCGGCAGAATCAGCGGACAGTGCCGGATAATGTGAACTGAGAGCTGCTTTATGGCTGCCGGGGAGATTTACAGTCTCGTAACACACTCAACTTCAGGAACTCGGTTCTTTATTGCTAAACCTGCTCCTGTAGAGCCAGTCAATACCAACTCGGCACTGTGCCGCCATAACTCTCAAAACTGGAGGCCTCTGGGTGTCACAGCGTCGCATGGACCAATCCGCACAGACTGGGTGACCGGAGCGGGGTCTCCTCCATCGTCGTCACCTACGGGATCGCCATCACCCGGCTGCCAGGAAGACATAAGCTTAAAGGGCCACTCCGGGAAAAGTAACAAGAAATGGAGGACTCTGGGTCTCGTATGGACCAACTCCGCACACCCCGGATGACCGGAGCGGGGTCTCCTCCATCGTGGTCACCTATAGGATCGCCATGACCCGGCAGCCGGGAAGAAAAAAGCTTAAAGGGACACTCCGGGAAAAGTAACAAGAAATGGTGGACTCTGGATCTCGTATGGACCAACTCTGCACAGGCTGGGTGACCGGAGCGGGATCTCCTCCATTGTGGTCACCTATGGGATTGCCATGGCCTGGCAACCGGAAAGAAAAAAGCTTAAAGGGACACTCCGGGAAAAGTAACAAGAAATGGTGGACTCTGGATCTCGTATGGACCAACTCTGCACAAGCTGGGTGACCGGAGCGGGATCTCCTCCATTGTGGTCACCTATGGGATTGCCATGGCCTGGCAACCGGAAAGAAAAAAGCTTAAAGGGACACTCCGGGAAAAGTAACGAGAAGTAAAGGACTCTGCGTCTCGTATGGACCAACTCCGCACACCCCAGATAACTGGAGCGGGGTCTCCTCCATCGTGGTCACCTACGGGATCGCCATCACCTGGATGCCAGGAAGACATAAGCTTAAAGGGCCACTCCAGGAAAAGTATTGAGAAATGGAGGACTCTGCGTCTCGCATGGACTGTCTCCACACAGGCTGGATGACCGGAGCGGGGTCTCCTCCATCGGGGTCCCCTAAATGTGGAATCACCATGAGCCAGGAAGGGAAAAGTAACAAGAAATGTAGGCCTCTGGGTATCATGTAGACTGGCACCGCACAGGCTGAGTGGCCAAAGTGGGGTCTCCTCCGCCGGGGTCACCTACGGGATCGCCATGACCCTGCAGACGGAAAGAGAAAAGCTTAAAGGCCCCCTCCGGGAAAAGTAACAAGATCACTTCCAGCTTTCTCAGTCTTTGGCCCAGATTTATCGTTTTTTCTGCCTTTCTCAGGTGGGAATCACTGCTGAATGAAGCTTTAGATTTAGGGATTTTATTTCTGCACCAAATTCATTTTGGCTTTTGTGCAATTTTCTTCTTTTTTTTTTTTTATTAAATCTCTGACCGTTTCCGTGTTTGCCCGACGCTGGTTACGGTTAACAAGTCTCATTTTTTGTACAGTTGATGACTAATGAGCAACATTTTATTCTGCAAAAAGGCAAAAAAAAGCCATTGTGCCAATTCATCAAACATCATGTGAATTTAGCCCAATGACCACCAGCGAAAACCGGAGGACACGGCGGAAACAGCTGAAAAAAAAAAGCAAAATAAAAACCATTTGATGAATTGGGGTCTGTGTGCTTCACTTCCAGGATCCCTGCTTGCTGTCGGTGAATGGGATCATCCGGAGGTCCTGCTTCTCACTCTATATATCATGTTTAATCCTTAGTTTCTCACAGCTGCGGGTTTGTTACAGTTGTGTTCAGTCCAGATAAACCTCTGTGAACCTTAAATATGGACTGATACAATGTATCAGCGCAGGTAAATTGTAACAAACTAGCGGGTCACACACACACGACTTCTGCTACTGCTGCGTTTAGCTGGTTGAGGAATGCAGACACTGATACAGTGTAACAGACCCTCTGTTGTGTGAGCAGGACTCAGCCCTGAATGTTTCTATTCATCCCACAGCAAGCAGAGATATTAGGAAATTAGCGAGGAGCTGAATCCATGTTTGTTATAAAACTGTAGAATGAACCTTTTCTATGACTGACAGGTGCTCTAGTCACATCCAGAGCTGCAAACAACGCAATTCTGCAGCTTGGATTCTCCTAGTGAGGACACAGAAGCCCTAATATCACATCACCCGTGCACCCCAGCAGGGGCAGGACTACAATAGCTGCAGGGTGAACAGTCACACCCAGGCCCTGGAGCCTCGGGGCCACAGAAGTCCCTCTGGCCTATATGAAACAACCAATGGTATTTAATAGGTGCAAAAATTTGGGGCCCCAGTGGAGCATTTACGCCACTGTACCCCAGGACTACAATACAGGGGCAGACAAACGATTGGTGCAGCCGAAGAGGAGGTCAGGGGCCCAGGAGGTCAGGGGCCACCGCCTCCTCCAGAGCAGCTTCGTCGGTCCCATTCTTGCACTGCCAGGCCCCGTATATTGTTCTTGCGCAGGGCCCCTTCTATCTGCTCCAATATGTACAGATCATTGCTACATGGATAATTCCTGGTGTGTGATACAAGAGACAATGGCACCCTGTCCATCATGTCTGCTGTACCCGGTGCTGAGGAGCCTCTACCTCCGCACATCATTCAGCTGTGATACGGCTGCCCGCTCTGTCGAGCACTGGATGTAATGATATTTCTGTGCGGCTGATCATCATCAGATGAAATCTCTCTCCTGACATGTGATGAGTGGAGTCCTGGTCCTCCGCACCCACAGTAATACACGGCGGGCAGATCCTGGTCACCGCGCATAGGGCCGGAAACAACAAAAGCAAAAGATAATAGAAAAGGAATGAAATTCTCTGCGCTCAGTTCAGCGTCTTCCAGTTCTGCCCCTTCTGTGATAGGCGGAAGGTTCTGCAGAAACAAAGCCGGCTACAGACAAATCTGGCCTGGACTCCACACTGATACATTGTAAGAAGATGACCGGACCAGAAAATGGGGTGAATCATTGAGGGAACCCTACCTGGTGCCAGTGAGGATGGATTATTGGGATGAACCAGACCCGAAACTAGGGGGAACCACTGAGGGAACCCTAACTGGTGCCAAGAAGGTCAGATTATTGGGATGAACCAGACCCGAAACTAGGGGAACCATTGAGGGAACCCTACCTGGTGCCAGTGAGGAATTCGGATGAACCAGATCCGAAACTAGGGGAACCCTACCTGGTGCCAGTGAAGATAGATTATTGGGATAAACCAGACCCGAAACTAGGGGAACCATTGAGGGAATCCTACCTGGTGCCAGGGAGTTCAGATTATTGAAGTGGACCAAAAATTGGTGGAACCACTGAGGGAACCCTACCTGGTGCCAGTGAGGATGGATTATTGGGATGAACCCTACCTGGTGCCAGTGAGGCCGGATTGTTGGGATGGACCTGACCACAAAATGAGGGGAACCACTGAGGGAACCCTACTTGGTGCTAGTGAGGCCAGATTATTGGGATGGATCAGATCAGAAAATAGGGGGAACCACTGAGGGAACCCTACCTGGTGCCGGTGAGGCAGGATTTGGGGGATTTTACAATGAGTGAGCACCTTAGGGGGATGCTGGGGGTCCGGGCGCCGCACTCCTGCCCATTATTTACCCCTTATTTTGATGAATGCAGGATGGGGGGTGAATATCCGGGGTTTCCAGAATCTCAGTGTACTCCTGTAGTAAATTCTGGAGTATTTCTATAAATGAAGTGCACTCCGCTCCCCGTAATTTGTGGTTATTAAATGACCTTTAATGTCTATGGAGAGATCAGGCCTATGAAATTATATGTAGAAGCAGCTTTTAATTAAACACATTTTACTATCTGGCAGCGATAGATTAGAGGAGGGATTCGCTTTTATTGGCATTTAGTGGCATATACGGCTCTCACGTGCTGAAATATCCTGCGCTGCTGTGAGCAGTCACATGACCGGATATATATAAGTGGCGCTATAGGACGAGTGTTCAGTGTGGACTGTTTGTAGGGCTTCTGCTACCTAAACATTAGTGCCCCCTTCTGTCCATTACATTGCACGACTCTTTCTTTATGCATAGTAATAAGTTAGGGGCCCTCTATGCTTTCCTGCACCACTGCCTTTTGCGTTAGGGCCCCCCCATGGTTTCCTGCACCACGGTCTTCAGCATTAGCGGCCCCCATGCTTTCCTGCACCATGGTCTTCTGCGTTAGGGGCCCTCTATGCTTTCCTGGATAATGAGGAAAAGTAGGCTAAGTGGCTGGAACAGAGAAGGCCAGAATAATCTAGTCCGTGTAAATTTGTGTGTGTGTGCATATACACCGCGTGCAGAATTATTAGGCAAGTTGTATTTTAGAGGATTTTTTTATTATTGATCAACAACTATGTTCTCAATCACCCAAAAGATCATAAATATCAGAGCTTAATATCTTTGGCAGTTGGAGGGGTTAATATTTTTGGCAGTTGGAGGGTTTTTAAATTTGGCTTCTTAGGAGGATCTGTTTGTGCAGGTGACTATTACTGTGCAGAATTATTAGGCAACTTAATAAAAACCAAATCTATTCCCATCTCACTTGTTTATTGTCACCAGGAAACCAATATAACTGCACAAAATATAGAAATAAACATTTCTGACTGCAAAAACAAACCCAAAAAATGAGTGCCCAATATCGCCCCCTTTCTTTCTGATGACATTCAGCAGCCGAGCATCCATAGATTCTGTCATTGCTTGATCTGTTTACCATCCACATTGCGTGCAGCAGCCACCACAGCCTCCAGCCACCACAGCCTCCAGCCACCACAGCCTCCAGCCAACACAGCCTCCAGACACCACAGCCTCCAGCCAGCACAGCCTCCAGCCACCACAGCCTCCAGACACCACAGCCTCCAGACACCACAGCCTCCAGACACCACAGCCTCCAGACACTGCTCCCAGAGGTGGACTGTTTTCCCTCCCTGTAGATCTCACATTTTATGAGGGACCACAGGTTCTCTATGGGGTTCAGATCAGGTGAACAAGGGGGCCATGTCATTATTTTCTCATCTTTTAGACCTTTACTGGGCGGCCATGCTGTGGAGTAGTTGGATACATGTGATGGAGCATTGTCCTGCAGGAAAATCATGTTTTTCTTGAACGATAGCGACTTCTTCCTGTACCACTGCTTGAAGAAGTTGTCTTCCAGAAACTGGCAGTAGGTCTGGGAGTTGAGCTTCACTTCATCCTCAACCTGAAAAGGTGCCACAAGTTGATCTTTGCTGATCCCAGCCCATACCAGTGCCCACCTCCACCTTGCTGGCGTCTGAGTGGGAGTGGAGCTCTCTGCCCTTTACTGATCCAGCCTCTGGCCCGTCCATCTGCCCATCAAGAGTCACTCTCATTTCATCCATAAAACCTGTGAAGAATCAGTCTTCAGATATTTCTTGGCCCAGTCTTGAGGCTTTTATCTTATGTTTCTTGGTCAGAGGTGGTGGTTTTCAGCCTTTCTTACCTTGGCCTGTCCCTGAGTATGGCACACCTTGTGCTTTTTGATACTCCAGTAACGTTGCAGCTCTGAAATATGGACAAACTGGTGGCAAATGGCCTCTTGGCAGCTTCACGCTTAATTTTCCTCAATTCATGGGCAGTTATTTTGCGCCTTTTTTGCCCAGCACGCTTCTTGCGACCCTGTTGGCTATTTGCCATGAAACGCTTGATTGTTCGGTGATCATGCTCCAAATGTTTGGCAATTTCCAGACTGCTGCATCCCTCTGCAAGACATCGGACAATATGGACTTTTCAGAGCCCGTCACATCTCTCTTCTGACCCATTTTGCCAAAGGAAAGGAAGTTGCTTAATAATTAAGCCCCCCTTATATAGGGTGTTGTGTCATTACACCGCACCCCTCCTCATTACAGAGAGGCACATCTCCTGATTTACTTCATTGGTAGTTGGCTCTCAGCCTATACAGCTTGGAGTAGGACGACATGTATAAAAAGTATCATGTGATCACAATACTCATCTGCCTAATAATTCTGCACACAGCTTGAATGTGTGTGTGTGTGTGTGTGTGTGTGTGTGTGTGTGTGTGTGTGTGTATATATATATATATATATATATATATATATATATATATACATATATATATATATATATACATATATATATATACACACACACACAGCTGGTTCCGCTGATCTCGATGCCGCTTATTACCCCTGATTGTTTCCGTTTCATGTTCTTCCGCAGCTCACGGTGTCTTCTCTCCTCAGGTGACGGATGGAGGAACCATAAAACAGAAGATTTTCACTTTCGATGCGATGTTCTCAACCAATTACTCTCACATGGAGAATTATCGGAAAAGAGAAGACCTCTTGTACCAGTCCACCGTGCGGTGAGTAGATCATGGCTGGACCGTGTTGACTATGGAGCCGGCTGCTGCCTCCTCGTAATATTCACACTGCGCTATAAGATGTCGGCGGGGGGGATCATTGTGACGTTTTTTCATTCATTAGACTTTGTGTTCAGTTTCTTTCCTTCTGCTTTCTCTACTGCAATCATTTATAGCTGCAATTAAAGGGTTAGTCTAGGGCTAACCTCAATGTCAGGCTCTGTATGATATCAAGTGTTAACGTTGTGTAATATACACACTGTTGGGATTTCTCCCCGTTTGTTGGTTCCAGCAGTCGTCATCTGCCCATGTGCAGACTCATGCCAACTAGTTTCTCCTCCTGTGTACATATGCAGGTCACATCTGAGAGGTGTAATGACAGCCGCTCAAACTGGGCAAAATCCTAACAGTTGATATATTACACACTATAAGGATTTGGCAGCGCCAAGGTACAAAAACCCTGTAATGCCAGCCACTCCGGGTTGATGCAAGTTTCTGAATGTTGGATGCAGTGGTTTAGAAAAAGTTAACATTTCTCTGGCATTGATATTATTAACACCAATTCCAAACACAGCAGCCAATTACTGACCTCCACAGTGATGCCGCCGAGTGATTGGCTGCAGTGGTCACGTGAATGATTTCCATCATCTGATTGGAGTCCATGCCATGATCTAATGTGCAGACTTGGAGCGGGGGAGGGGTGCCTGTCGAGTCGGGGATCAGATACAGCCTCTGTTCTTCCCACTCATCCACCAACAAACTTTTCCCAAGGTCGGACGCGGAGCAGCATCGGGCTGCAGTCATTAACTTCACAGGCGAGAGACCCCAGCGCAGGCGCCTTCTTATGGCGGGCACAGGCGAGAGGCGGCATTAGTATACAGAGTCACAGGCAAATGGGGAGCGCGAGCGCAGATGAAAGGAGCAGAAGATAAAAGTCTTTTTTTTGTGCCGGATCCTGAGGGTACACAAAGACGATCAACCGGCGTGAGGCAAATTTTATCATTTCAAAGATAAAAATCCACTCCCTCCATTCTCCGGAGCCATCCGGCGCCATGTCATAATTATGAGTCCGTGTGATACGCTCTGAGGTCGGCATTGTCGCCATCCCATGAGAAACTGCAGCTCTGCCTAACGGGTCCTAAAACAGTTCTTCAGGGAAACGACCAAGGACCCAGCTGAAGGTTTGTAACAATGTATCCAGTCTGGACAATCCTCTGTGAGCCTTCCCTGCCTTGTTACAATGTATCCTGTCTGGACAATCCTATGTGAGCCTTCCCTGCCTTGTTACCATGTATCCAGTCTGGACAATCCTCTGTGAGCCTTCCCTGCCTAGTTACCATGTATCCAGTCTGGACAATCCTCTGTGAGCCTTCCCTGCTTTGTTACAATGTATCCAGTCTGGACAATCCTCTGTGAGCCTTTCCTGCCTTGTTACAATGTATGCAGTCTGGACAATCCTCTGTGAGTCTTCCCTGCCTTGTTACAATGTATCCTGTATGGACAATCCTCTGTGAGCCTTCCCTGCCTTGTTACAATGCATCCAGTATGGACAATCCTCTGTGAGCCTTCCCTGCCTTGTTACAATGTATCCTGTCTGGACAGTCCTCTGTGAGCCTTCCCTGCCTTGTTACAATGTATCCAGTCTGGACAATCCTCTGTGAGCCTTCCCTGCCTTGTTACAATGTATCCTGTCTGGACAATCCTCTGTGAGCCTTCCCTGCCTTGTTACAATGTATCCTGTATGGACAATCCTCTGTGAGACTTCCCTGCCTTGTTACAATGTATCCAGTCTGGACAATCCTCTGTGAGCCTTCCCTGCCTTGTTACAATGTATCCTGTATGGACAATCCTCTGTGAGCCTTCCCTGCTTTGTTACAATGCATCCAGTCTGGACAGTCCTCTGTGAGCCTTCCCTGCCTTGTTACAATGTATCCTGTCTGGACAATCCTCTGTGAGCCTTCCCTGCCTTGTTACAATGTATCCTGTATGGACAATCCTCTGTGAGTCTTCCCTGCCTTGTTACAATGTATCCTGTATGGACAATCCTCTGTGAGACTTCCCAGCCTTGTTACAATGTATCCAGTCTGGACAATCCTCTGTGAGCCTTCCCAGCCTTGTTACAATGTATCCTGTATGGACAATCCTCTGTGAGCCTTCCCTGCTTTGTTACAATGCATCCAGTCTGGACAGTCCTCTGTGAGTCTTCCCTGCCTTGTTACAATGTATGCAGTCTGGACAATCCTCTGTGAGCCTTCCCTGCCTTTTTACCATGTATCCTGTATGGACAATCCTCTGTGAGCCTTCCCTGCCTTTTTACCATATATCCTGTATGGACAATCCTCTGTGAGCCTTCCCTGCCTTTCCTCCTGTCTTCAGTAATGTAGAGAGTGTCAGTCTGGAGGGCGTGCCGCTCAGTAGGATTGTATTGTCCCTGCTGGATACATTGTAACAAACCTTCAGCTGTGAGATTGTAAGGTGATGAAAGATGTGAGGAGAGTTTAGCCTCATTATCTCTGTAGCAAGTAGCTCAGTAGCAGAGTGCATGCTGGGACTTGTAGTGCTGAAGGGCCGTGGGTTTTATGTCTGTGACTCACATTCCACTGTTCAGTGGGAAATCCAAAGTTACTGAAGTAAGAAAACGCCTGGAATTACAGAGGAGTAAATGTTGCATTAAGGCATGGAGCGCGGGTAATGCTGGCAGCGATAGCGCTAGATTGGAAGCACGGAACAGGGGCACATTTACATGTAAATGAAGATATTTAGATTTTTGTTTTTTTCCAGCAGAGAATGGAAGCAGCAGGAGAGGTGGACCTGGTGGAGGAGGGAGAGCGGCCGATGGTGGGGGGCAGAGGTGAATCCGAGGGTCCCACTATCCGCAAACTGTGCTGAAGTGTTAGATATAGGTGTGGGATAGAGAACCGGAAAAGAGTGCTGCGCTCCGATACTGCGTAAACCAGACGGCGCAATATTACCCCACACATCAGAACTATTGCAGGGCTGCCTTTCTCTTTATTCACTTATTACCCTTTCAGGGCGCGCATCGGGAACATACCGCAAGCTGCGAAATCTTTTCTAGATTATTTTTTTTTTTTAGCTACATACGTAGGTTGGATGGGTATTTGTTTGGATAGGTGTTTGGGTACTAGTTTGGTTGGATGGGTGGGTGGATGTATGGATGGGTGTTTGGGTAGGTAAGTAGTTAGTGATGGATGGGTGGGTTTTGGGTAGTTGGGTGGTTGAATGGGAGGGTGGTTGGGTAGATAGTTGGGTGGGTGTTTGGGTAGGTGGTTGGGTAGGTAGTTGGTTGAATGGGTAGATAGTTGGTTGGGTGGGTGGTTGGGTAGGTAGTTGGTTGCATGGGTAGATAGCTGGGTGGGTGGTTGGGTAGGTAGTTGGATGGGTGGGTGGTTGGGTAGGTAGTTGGTTGGGTTGTTGGATGGTAGATGGTTGGGTAGGTAGTTGGTTGAATGGGTAGATAGTTGGGTGGGTGGTTGGGTAGGTAGTTGGTTGGTTGGGTGGGTGGTTGGGTAGGTAGTTGGTTGGATGGGTAGATAGTTGGGTGAGTGGGTGGTTGGGTAGGTAGTTGGTTGAATGGGTAGATGGGTGGGTGGTTGGGTAGCTAGTTGGTTGGATGGGTGGGTGGTTGGGTAGGTAGTTGGTTGGGTGGGTGGTTGGGTAGGTAGTTGGTTGGATGGGTAGATAGTTGGGTGAGTGGGTGGTTGGGTAGGTAGTTGGTTGGATGGGTGGGTGGTTGGGTAGGTAGTTGGTTGGATGGGTGGGTGTTTGGGTAGGTAGTTGGTTGAATGGGTAGGTGGTTGGTTGGATGGGTGGGTGGATGGGTAGGTAGTTGGGTGGGTGGTTGGGTAGGTAGTTGGGTGGTTGGATGGGTGGGTGTTTGGGTAGGTAGTTGGTTGAATGGGTAGGTAGTTGGTTGGATGGGTGGGTGGTTGGGTAGGTAGTTGGTTGGGTGGGTGTTTGGGTAGGTAGTTGGTTGGATGGGTGGGTGTTTGGCTAGGTAGTTGGTTGGATGGGTGGGTGGTTGGGTAGGTGGGTGGTTGGGTAGGTAGGTAGTTGGTTGGATGGGTGGGTGGTTGGGTAGGTAGTTGGTTGGATGGGTGGGTGTTTGGGTAGGTAGTTGGTTGGATGGGTGGGTGGTTGGGTAGGTAGTTGGTTGGATGGGTAGATGGTTGGGTAGGTGGGTGGTTGGGTAGGTAGTTTGTTGGATGGGTGGGTGGTTGGGTAGGTAGTTGGTTGGATGGGTGGGTGGTTGGGTAGGTGGCTAGTTGGGTAGGTAGTTGGTTGGATGGGTGGGTGGTTGGGTAGGTAGTTGGTTGGATGGGTAGATGGTTGGGTAGGTGGCTGGTTGGGTAGGTAGTTGGGTGGTTGGGTGGGTGTTTGGGTAGGTAGTTGGTTGGATGGGTAGATAGTTGGGTGGGTGGGTGGTTAGATACTAGATCAGAGATGTTAGATGGATCTCAGTGCTGCAGTCAGTGTCCTCCAGATCAGTCATTAGCGGATCAGATACTATGTGGTGGTGTCTGTTTCCTTTCTTGCTGCCCACTTGGTATCATGTCTGACCCCACTGTCCTCATTTTCGGGTGGGTCCTGTGACCGTTGCTGTTGTCCAGGCGTTGCTTTCATTATGCTGGTGATGAGGCCTGAGGCCGCTGTTCTTTATTGCAGTGTAGCCCCATATAGCGGCAGCGCAGCGACCTATATAACCGAGGCCTCGTTAATGGTTTCCCTGTCACTACCTGTCTGTATCGATCAGTGATACGTGCTGGCCTGCGGGCACGCTCCGGGCGGCTCTGGGCACCCGCTGCAGCGGCTGTAGGCTCAGCCACAGTGACCCATTTACCACTCACATAAATACTGAGCTGTGGGAATAGGAGCGCAGCTCCGGCCGCCTCTGTAATCTGTGACATTCTGGGGTCAAGAGCGCTCAGCCGGTCCCCCTCCCTCCATGGACCGCAATCTCCAGCACAAATCACATTATCTCAGCCGAATGTACAGCCTGAGCTCCGACATGACAGAATGAGGCATGGGGCCAGCAGGGGGCGTCCTGCCGCACAGAGCCACTCACACTGTGCAGGACGTGGAGGGGACACATGGCACAAAGACCCCCATGAGACTCTGCATATTACAGAGGACCAGCAGGGGGCGTCCTCCCGCACAGAGGCCACTCACACTGTGCAGGACGTGGAGGGGACACATGGCACAAAGACCCCCATGAGACTCTGCATATTACAGAGGACCAGCAGGGGGCGTCCTCCCACACAGAGGCCACTCACACTGTGCAGGACATAGAGGGGACACATGGCACAAAGACCCCCATGAGACTCTGCATATTATGGAGGGCCAGCAGGGGGCGTCCTCCCGCACAGAGGCCACTCACACGGTACAGGACGTAGAGGGGACACATGGCACAAAGACCCCCATGAGACTCTGCATATTATGGAGGGCCAGCAGGGGGCGTCCTCCCGCACAGAGGCCACTCACACGGTACAGGACGTAGAGGGGACACATGGCACAAAGACCCCCATGAGACTCTGCATATTATGGAGGGCCAGCAGGGGGCGTCCTCCCACACAGAGGCCACTCACACTGTGCAGGACATAGAGGGGACACATGGCACAGAGACCCCCATGAGACTCTGCATATTACAGAGGGCCAGCAGGGGGCGTCCTCCCGCACAGAGGCCACTCACACTGTGCAGGACGTGGAGGGGATACATGGCACAGAGACCCCCATGTGACTCTGCATATTACAGAGGGCCAGCAGGAGGCGTCCTCCCGCACAGAGGCCACTCATGCGGTGCAGGACGTGGAGGGGACACATGGCACAAAGACCCCCATGTGACTCTGCATATTACAGAGGGCCAGCAGGGGGCGTCCTCCCGCACAGAGGCCACTCACACGGTGCAGGACGTGGAGGAGACACATGGCACAAAGACCCCCATGAGACTCTGCATATTATGGAGAAAAGGGGGCTAATAAGTGAAGATGGCAGCAGCAACAGGATCAGCTGCTGCAGCACCTCTTTTTCATTTTGAATATTTCCATTCATTGATGGGCATACTGCACCGGGGCCGCTGTAGTCACCTGTGTGCCCTCAGACGAGGCACCAGATGGAGGATTTGCCCATCTTCCTCTGCTGTGGACTGAGGGAACGTGCACGGGGCAAGCTGGGAGGCCACGGGGAGATGACGCCCTCCTCTGTTACTGGTATCCAGCACTGGGCCAGCAGCTCACGCTCTGTGCTACCCCGCTGCTGCAGAACCTCTTGTAGACGAGCAGGGAGGTGTGGCTTACATATGTACATGTATATTGTATTATATTTGATTGTCTTTTATTTCCAGCTTCATTCTGATTAATCCCAGGAGCCGTCGTGTTTGTCGCGTCCGGTTAATTAGACGGTTGTGCATTATTAATTGCGCTGTCTGGTTGTTACAATGTATCGGGACGCTTCTCTGGATTACCGGCCTTATCAGGTGCCGAACAGATGTAAACACGCTATTAAATCAGATTAAAGACCCAAAGGTCACTGCTGTCTGTGTATAAAATGTGATATTACATCCAGGCGGCTTATACGAGGACGGCACATCCCTGCCGGGATCATTCCAAGGGTTTCAGCCGGTGATGGGAATTATTGATCCACGTACTATCACTGCCGAGGTGCACAACATTCATAATAACCCACAGGGAAAATCTGCTCTCAATGCACACATCACCTGGAACAGCAGCATCTGAAGAACAAACTGCAGTGTAAAGCATGGGGGAAAGTGCTCCATCCCGTCTGCCTGATGAGACAGGGCGTGGCTTACATGGCATCTATTCAAGTCAATGAGCAGTTTGAATACTGTATACTGCTCCTCCGGGGTGCGGCCGCTCTCTGCAGCCCTCTGGGGTGCGACCGCTCTCTGCAGCCCTCCATGGTGCGCCCGGTCTCTGCAGCCCTCCGTGGTGCGGCCGCTTTCTGCAGCCCTCCATAGTGCGGCCACTTTCTTCAGCCTTCAGGGGTGCGGCCGTTCTCTGCAGCCCTCCGGGGTGCGGCCGTTCTCTGCAGCCCTCCGGTGTGCGGCCGGTCTCTGCAGTCCTCCGGGGTGCGGCCGGTCTCTGCAGCCCTCCATGGTGCGCCCAGTCTCTGCAGCCCTCCGTGGTGAGGCCGCTCTCTGCAGCCCTCCATAGTGCGGCCACTTTCTGCAGCCCTCCATAGTGCGGCCACTTTCTTCAGCTCTCTGGGGTGCGGCCGTTCTCTGCAGCCCTCCGGTGTGCGGCCGGTCTCTGCAGTCCTCCGGGGTGCGGCCGGTCTCTGCAGTCCTCCAGGTGTGCGGCTGGTCTCTGCAGCCCTCCAGGTGTGCGGCCGGTCTCTGCAGTCCTCCGGGGTGTGGCCGGTCTCTGCAGTCCTCCGGGGTGTGGCCGGTCTCTGCAGCCCTCCAGGTGTGCGGCCGGTCTCTGCAGTCCTCCGGTGTGCGGCCGGTCTCTGCAGCCCTCCAGGTGTGCGGCCGGTCTCTGTAGTCCTCCAGCGTGCGGCCGGTCTCTGCAGTCCTCCGGTGTGCGGCCGGTCTCTGCAGTCCTCCGGTGTGCGGCCGGTCTCTGCAGCCCTCCGGTGTGCGGCCGGTCTCTGCAGTCCTCCGGTGTGCGGCCGGTCTCTGCAGTCCTCCGGTGTGCGGCCGGTCTCTGCAGTCTACGGTGTGCGGCCGGTCTCTGCAGTCCTCCGGTGTGCGGCCGGTCTCTGCAGTCCTCCGGTGTGCGGCCGGTCTCTGCAGTCCTCCGGTGTGCGGCCGGTCTCTGCAGCCCTCCGGTGTGCGGCCGGTCTCTGCAGCCCTCCGGTGTGCGGCCGGTCTCTGCAGTCCTCCGGTGTGCGGCCGGTCTCTGCAGTCCTCCGGTGTGCGGCCGGTCTCTGCAGTCTACGGTGTGCGGCCGGTCTCTGCAGTCCTCCGGTGTGCGGCCGGTCTCTGCAGTCCTCCGGTGTGCGGCCGGTCTCTGCAGTCCTCCGGTGTGCGGCCGGTCTCTGCAGTCCTCCGGTGTGCGGCCGGTCTCTGCAGTCCTCCGGGGTGCGGCCGGTCTCTTCAGTCCTCCGGTGTGCGGCTGGTCTCTACAGTCCTCCGGGGTGCGGCCGGTCTCTTCAGTCCTCCGGTGTGCGGCTGGTCTCTACAGTCCTCCGGGGTGCGGCCGGTCTCTACAGTCCTCCGGGGTCCGGCCGGTCTCTGCAGTCCTCCGGTGTGCGGCCGGTCTCTGCAGCCCTCCGGTGTGCGGCCGGTCTCTGCAGCTCCCTGACTTCTCGGCAGCCCCTGATCTTCGCATACACAGAGTTACACATGAGATATGCTGTGTGGATGGGGAACGATCCGAGCGTTCTGCTATTATCCAGCGATGCGCCCGATTCTGGAGCTGGTGAATATTTGATAGAATTATGCAAACCACAGGCCAGAGGTGGCGGAGGGAGAGGAGAGGTGGCGGAGGGAGAGGAGAGGCGGCGGAGGGAGAGGAGAGGCGGCGGAGGGAGAGGAGAGGCGGCGGAGGGAGAGGGGAGGCGGCGGAGGGAGAGGAGAGGCGGCGGAGGGAGAGGAGAGGCGGCGGAGGGAGAGGAGAGGCGGCGGAGGGAGAGGAGAGGCGGCGGAGGGAGAGGAGAGGCGGCGGAGGGAGAGGAGAGGCGGCGGAGGGAGAGGAGAGGCGGCGGAGGGAGAGGAGAGGCGCCCGAGCCAAGTGGCAGCTGCTAAGCCCCTTCTAATGACTGATCTCAATAATGTATAATCTGCTTTCCTTCTGCACGTCGCTCACCGCTCGGCTAACAAGTGTTATATCTCATAGCAGTCACCGAGTAGAGTCCTCCTGGATATAATGGAGACGGAGTATTATCACCCCCCCCCCCCACCGCCCCCCCGCTATAGGTGACCGAATGTAATCAGCGCAGTGTGACAACTGGCAGGATACGCACCGACTACAGAGTATATATCTATAATACACTGCTCTGCCTTCTCAACCATCAACCGCTGACTCACACTGTGTATCCTGAGATTACAGCGGAGAAAGATGCAGAATAGTGAGCGCTGCTCTGGAGTATAATACAGGAGAAAACTCAGGATCAGTAATGTATGTACACAGTGACTGCACCAGCAGAATTGTGAGTGCAGCTCTGGAGTATAATACAGGAGGTAGCTCAGGATCAGTAATGTATGTATACAGTGACTGCACCAGCAGAATAGTGAGTGCAGCTCTGGAGTATAATACAGGATGTAACTCAGGATCAGTAATGTGTGTACACAGTGACTGCACCAGCAGAATAATGAGTTCAGCTCTGGAGTATCAGTAGTGTATGTATGCAGTGAGTGCAGCTCTGGAGTATAATACAGGAGGTAGCTCAGGATCAGTAATGTAATGTACACAGTGACTGCACCAGCAGAATAGTGAGTGCAGCTCTGGAGTATAATACAGGAGGTAACTCATTATCAATACAGGAGAAGTAAGTTTCTGTTGTTCTCTTGGTTCTGTGGATCGGTTCTGTATGTGACCCGTATAATGGTGATCAGAGGTGATTCTCCGCTTTCTCCTCTGACTGGAGAGTATATACCTGTAGCTATGGCTGATCCGCTCTCCCGGCTCCCACAATACATTGCATTATGCTCTGACTTTGTGTGTATGGGGGGAGGGTGGTTCCATACGTTACTGGTATGTGTTCACCTGATTATTCTGCAGTCTTATTCCCCATCGCTTTCTTCATGTTATTTCTCTGACATCAAACACATCTCTCCACAAGCAGCATAAGGCTCTGTGCGCACTGGGAAGTGGAATTTTCTTGAGAAAATTCCGCATGCCCTCAAAGATTACCGCACCCGCGGTAAAAAACCGCGGGAAACCGCACCCGAAAACCGCATGCGGTTTGCTGCGGTTTTACCGCGGTATTATTCGCGGTATTGCCGCGGTTTTGCCGCGTGCGGGTTGGGATGTGCTTTATTGCATTCAATGCAATAAAGCACATTGAAGAAAAGAAAAAAAGTCATTTAATTCTGAGAGTAGATAGACAGAAGAATAGATAGAGGGATAGATAGATAGAGAGATAGATGACAGATCGCTGCATTTCCCACGGTCGGCAGTGAGTTCACATTACCGGCCGTGGGAAATGACCGGTAATTACCTCTGCTGCTTTCATTCAGCCTGTGTCTGTGACAGTCGCGGCTGGATGGAAGCAGCGCTGGACGTCGGACCTGGATTACGCCGGAGCTTTGCTACGGGAGGGGTTAATAAAATGGTGAACGAGGCTTGTTTGTTTTATTTAAAATAAAGGATTTTTCGGTGTCTGTGTTTTTTTTCACTTTACTTACGGGTTGATCATGTCAGCTGTCACATAGACGCTGCCATGATCAAGCCCTGGGTTAATGGCGGTGGTCCCCCATCACCATTAACCCCTTGTATTACCTTGCCACCACTGCTACACGGTGGCAAGAAGAGCCGAGGACACGCCGGTATTGTCGCATATTGCATGCGACAGTGCCGGGGCAGCTGCGGCTGATATTCTCGGCTGCGGGAGGGGGAGTGAGGCGGGGGACATTACCCCTGCCCCTCTCCCTCCCCAGCCTGAGAATACCGGGCCGCCGCTGTGTGCTTACCTCGGCTGGACGGTGAATATGCAGCGGAGCCCACGTTCTTTTTTTTCTATATTTCCGTTTTCTTTCTATGTGTGTTCTATGTGTCTGTGATGTGTTCTGTGTGTGTCTGTGATGTCTGTGATCTGTGTGTGTGTTTACTCTGCACGGCTTCCTCTTCCTGTAATGACATCACTTCCCTGCAAAACCGCAAGCAAGTGATGCACATTACCGGAGGTAAACCGCAAAATACCGCAGGGAATAACGCAGGAAAACGCAGTGAACCGCACAGAATTTGCTGCCTGCGTTATTCCCTGCGGGATTTCTTGATTAACATTGAGTCAATGGAGTAAAATCCCGCAGCGCTGTGCGGAAAAGAAGTGACATGCACTTGTTTTTGCTGCGGGAATCCCACAGCAAAACATGCAGCTGTCAAATTCCGCCCAGTGCGCACAGGATTTTTTTTCTCCATAGGATTTGCTGGTGATTCACTGCAGAGATGTTATGAACATTTTCTGCAGCGAAACATGCAGCAAATCCGCGGCAAAATCCGCGAAAAATCCGGTAAGTGCGCACATAGCCTAAAGCATCAAAGTTCCCTTTACCATTGTGTGCAGACATATGTGCTGTGTGCCCGGCACGGCTGAGCTGCAGGTACCCGGCCTCCGGCTGATGCAGTCCGCATGGGGCAATTGTCCTGTTAAATATGTCTGCTACTGGATCACTACACTCCTGTCCTGAAATACTCTGTGCTGCTGGGACCTGTTCCTTTCTCTATGTATCTCTGTATCCTCCTATAAGATCAGTGCCTCCTCTCCTGAAATACTCTGTGCTGCTCCTTCCTCTATGTAACTCTGTGACCTCCTATAAGATCAGTGCCTCCTCTCCTGAAATACTCTGTGCTGCTCCTTCCTCTATGTAACTCTGTGACCTCCTATAAGATCAGTGCTTTCCTCTCCTGAAATACTCTGTGCTGCTGGGTCCTGCTCCTTCCTCTATGTATCTCTGTGACCTCCTATAAGATCAGCGCTCTCCTCTCCTGAAATACTCTGTGCTGCTGGGACCTGCTCCTTCCTCTATGTATCTCTGTGACCTCCTATAAGATCAGCGCTCTCCTCTCCTGAAATACTCTGTGCTGCTGGGACCCGCTCCTTCCTCTATGTACCTCTGTGACCTCCTATAAGATCAGTGCTTTTCTCTCCTGAAATACTCTGTGCTGCTGGGACCTGCTCCTTCCTCTGTATCTCTGTGACCTCCTATAAGATCAGTGCTCTCCTCTCCTGAAATACTCTGTGCTGCTGGGACCAGCTCCATCCTCTGTATCTCTGTGACCTCCTATAAGATCAGTGCTCTGCTCTCCTGAAATACTCTGTGCTGCTGGGACCTGCTCCTTCCTCTATGTATCTCTGTGTCCTCCTATAAGATCAATGCTCTCCTCTCCTGAAATACTCTGTGCTGCTGGGACCTGCTCCTTCCTCTATGTATCTCTGTGACCTCCTATAAGATCAGCGCTCTCCTCTCCTGAAATACTCTGTGCTGCTGGAGATTCTGATGGTTTCATTATGTAAATTGCAGCCTTTGAAATCCCGCAAAAATCAACAAGTGTTTTTCCTGAAATACTCTGTGCTGCTGGGGACCTTTCTCCTTTTATTATGTAACTTTCAGCCTTTGGCCATCCATACTACTTTGCTTAAATACTCTGCGCATGCAACTTGGACTCATTGGGTTACTGAGTGTGGAAAAGTGCCCCCATCATCATTTCCAGATGACCTAGAAATAGATTTGATTGGGAGCCAGCAGCGTTGACGATTGCAGCTCTGGATGTGACTGGCGCATATAGGATACTTTAGGGGTTTGCAGAGTGATTTGAAGACATAAAGTGTAAGATGTAACAGTTTTGGTGCCTCGTCCCCCATCCTCTGCCCACACACCTCTTCTCCATGCTTTACACTTCCAGAGCATGAGGTGGCATGGATTGATGACCTCTGAATCCGCTCTGCCCCTGTCCATAGTTGATATGGAGGTTTCTACGTGGCGTAGTAATGGTTAACAGCGGTGAGAGCGTCCTGCGGCGCTGCGCTCCACTCGCTGCAGCCGACACTTCTGAACCGCTGCCGCGTATTAATCAAAGCCTCTGCCTCACACAGAACTCGAGCCTCCGCGTGGAACGGCCGGGGATTTGTTTCTGTGCAAAAAGAGGGAAAAAACCCTCAATTACTGAACTGTCAGAAATAAGTCGGCGGGTTTCGATTTTTTTGAAAAGTGAAAATAAAATTGCCTGAAACTATTTAGTGCGCTCTCGTTTTACTGAGGTCAGAAGAAGGGGAACGGGACGTGATGACAGCTCTGGAGGTGGTAAATACAGCCAGGCTCTTCTGATTCACTTTCATATCTGTCTGTGGGAAAGTTGTGTGGCATCGAGTGCAGCCGCCACCGGGGGGTCACCGAGCCCCCCGGAAACCATTCTACAAGTATCCATTAACCGGAGATACATTCAATCCTATAGAAGTAAGTACACGGGTAATGTCTGTGGCATCCCATAATACAGCTAAACCATACATTACTGTGTGTGTGTGATCTATAGAATAAAGATATATTGTAGCCGGGCAATGTTATAAGGGATAAATTCTAACCTTGTTGTCATGGGGGGGGGGGGTGCTCAAGGAGAGGGGGCTGCAGGCGGCAGACCTAGGACAGCGAGTCTGTCCATCTGAATAAACCCCCAGGACAGAGAGGGTTCAAATAAAGTCTCAGGGAGCGAGTCTATGAGGGGGCTGCATATGGCAGCTGGGGACAGAGAGTGTCTGAATGAAGTCTCAGGGAGCAAGTCTCTGAGGGGGCTGCATGTGGCAGCTGGGGACAGAGAGGGTTCAAATAAAGTCTCAGGGAGCGAGTCTATGAGGGGGCTGCATATGGCAGCTGGGGACAGAGAGTGTCCGAATGAAGAATCAGGGAGCGAGTCTCTGAGGGGGCTGTATGTGGCAGCTGGGGACAGAGAGTGTCTGAATGAAGTCTCAGGGAGCGAGTCTCTGAGGGGGCTGCATGTGGCAGCTGGGGACAGAGAGTGTCTGAATGAAGTCTCAGGGAGCAAGTCTCTGAGGGGGCTGCATGTGGCAGCTGGGGACAGAGAGTGTCCGAATGAAGAATCAGGGAGCGAGTCTCTGAGGGGGCTGCATGTGGCAGCTGGGGACAGAGAGTGATCCGAATGAAGAATCAGGGAGCGAGTCTCTGAGGGGGCTGCATGTGGCAGCTGGGGACAGAGAGTGTCTAAATGAAGTCTCAGGGAGAGAGTCTCTGAGGGGGCTGCATGTGGCAGCTGGGGACAGAGAGTGTCCGAATGAAGTCTCAGGGAGCGAGTCTCTGAGGGGGCTGCATGTGGCAGCTGGGGACAGAGAGTGAATGAAGTCTCAGGGAGCGAGTCTCTGAGGGGGCTGCATGTGGCAGCTGGGGACAGAGAGTGAATGAAGTCTCAGGGAGCGAGTCTCTGAGGGGGCTGCATGTGGCAGCTGGGGACAGAGAGTGTTTGAATGAAGTCTCAGGGACATGAGGCAGTTGCGTGTAGTATCTGGGGTGCACCGTCTGTCTGATCGGAGTATGCGAGCTCAGTGTAGAGCTGGAGCAGGCGGCTGCTGACAGTAGGAGGACGTCCATTTAATGTTTGGCAGCCGGTCCTGTGTGTGAGTGATCTCGGATCTATGAGGATAGCAGTGACTGTGAAGCCAGAACCGCGGGACATCCCCGGGACGGGCCGACACGTGCCTGTACCTGTGTATTTCTGTTTCCTGATGCTGGAGAAAGCCTGTGCTTGTCTACCAGTGGTGTATGCAATATTGATAACAAACTACCCTGTTTAACCAAGGAACCATGTGCTCATGTGCCTACGAGAACACCCAGCTGCTGAAAGAGAGTACATCCCTAATCTATATATATAATTGCCTTATTCTGTCTGTCTGTCTGTCTGTCTGTCTGTCTGTCATGCTCCGAAATTGTGTCCTTACGGTGACACAAAGCTGATTGGCCGCTGGGCTCGCCATGGCCCCGCCCCCCCACACGGATTGGCCTCTCGCCCCGGCTCTCTGCAGGCCCCGCCCCCCTCACGCAATGCACGCTCGCTCTGGCCGCCCAACTGACACGGGGCTCCGATTCCCAGGTGAGTACACACACATCAGATCACACTCACTCTCACACACACCTCACACATCACAACATGCTGGGATATCGCTTGCTTCTACACCGGCTCCGTCAGGATCCCGGCAGCGCCAGACATAACCTTGCGATGCTGGGATCTTAACGGAGGCCGTGAAAGCTGGTAACCATTATACACATCGGGTAACTAAGGTCCCTTAGTTACCCGATGTGTATCATAGTTACCAGTGTACACCGGCTCACACTCACTCTCACACACACATCACATCGCATCCACACATCAAGGTCCTGCAGCTGCGGAACATACATAACATAACAGCACACACATAACAGCACACACACACACACACAAATCAGATCACACTCACACACACCTCACACATCACATCGCATCCAAATACTCACAACATCCTGGGATATCGCTTGCTTCTCGGCGGCGATATTGTGCTGTTGTGAGCTTCCAGGACCTGACGGAGGATCACATGGCCAGAAGCATGTGATATCCCCGGATGTTGTGAGTATCAGCGCGTATGTGCAATATCGTCAGTGTCTGTGTGTGTGAGTGTATGCGATCGGGTGTGTGTGAGTGGATGCGATCGGTTGTGTGTGTGAGTGGATGCGATCGGTTGTGGGGGTGAGTGGATGCGATCGGTTGTGTGGGTGAGTGGATGCGATCGGTTGTGTGGGTGAGTGGATGCGATCGGTTGTGTGGGTGAGTGGATGCGATCGGGTGTGGGTAAGTGTCGGCAGAGGAGCACGGCGTGCTGGAGGAGGCTGGGAGCAGAGAGGCTGATCTTGGGGAAGGCTGGGAGGGGGAGGCTGATGCTGAGGGAGGCTGGAAGGAGAGAGGCTGAGCAAACGTGCTCCATCCGCCATACTGCGCACTCCCCATCGTGCTGCATCCCCCATGCTGCGCACTCCCAAACGTGCTCCATCCGCCATGCTGCACACTCCCCATCGTGCTCTATCCGCCATGCTGCACACTCCCAAACGTGCTCCATCCGCCATGCTGCGCACTCCCAAACGTGCTCCATCCGCCATACTGCGCACTCCCCATCGTGCTCTATCCGCCATGCTGCACACTCCCAAACGTGCTCCATCCCCCATGCTGCGCACTCCCAAACGTGCTTCATCCGCCATGCTGCGCACTCCCCATCGTGCTCTATCCACCATGCTGCACACTCCCAAAAGTGCTCCATCCGCCATGCTGCGCACTCCCAAACGTGCTCCATCCGCCATGCTGCGCACTCCCAAACGTGGTCCATCCGCCATGCTGCGCACTCCCAAACATGGTCCATCCGCCATGCTGCGCACTCCCAAATGTGGTCCATCCGCCATGCTGCGCACTCCCAAACGTGCTCCATCCGCCATACTGCGCACTCCCAAACGTGCTCCATCCGCCATACTGCGCACTCCCAAACGTGCTCCATCCCCCATGCTGCGCACTCCCAAACGTGCTTCATCCGCCATGCTGCGCACTCCCCATCGTGCTCTATCCACCATGCTGCACACTCCCAAAAGTGCTCCATCCGCCATGCTGCGCACTCCCAAACGTGCTCCATCCGCCATGCTGCGCACTCCCAAACGTGGTCCATCCGCCATGCTGCGCACTCCCAAACGTGGTCCATCCGCCATGCTGCGCACTCCCAAACGTGCTCCATCCGCCATACTGCGCACTCCCAAACGTGCTCCATCCGCCATACTGCGCACTCCCCATCGTGCACCATCCGGCATGCTGCGCACTCCCAAGCGGATGGAGCATGATGGGGGGTGCGCAGCATGGCGGATGGAGCACGTTTGGGAGTGCGCAGCATGGCGGATGGAGCACGTTTGGGAGTGCGCAGCATGACGGATGGAGCACGTTTGGGAGTGCGCAGCATGACGGATGGAGCACGTTTGGGAGTGCGCAGCATGCCGGATGGTGCACGATGGGGAGTGCGCAGTATGGCGGATGGAGCACGTTTGGGAGTGCGCAGTATGGCGGATGGAGCACGTTTGGGAGTGCGCAGCATGGCGGATGGAGCACGTTTGGGAGTGCGCAGCATGGCGGATGGACCACGTTTGGGAGTGCGCAGCATGGCGGATGGAGCACGTTTGGGAGTGCGCAGCATGGCGGATGGAGCACGTTTGGGAGTGCGCAGCATGGCGGATGGAGCACGTTTGGGAGTGCGCAGCATGGCGGATGGAGCATGATAGGGGGTGCGCAGCATGGCGGATGGAGCACGTTTGGGAGTGCGCAGCATGGCGGATGGAGCACGTTTGGGAGTGTGCAGCATGGCGGATAGAGCACGATGGGGAGTGCGCAGCATGGCGGATGGAGCACGTTTGGGAGTGCGCAGCATGGGGGATGCAGCACGATGGGGAGTGCGCAGTATGGCGGATGGAGCACGTTTGGGAGTGCGCAGCATGGCGGATGGACCACGTTTGGGAGTGCGCAGCATGGCGGATGGAGCACGTTTGGGAGTGCGCAGCATGGGGGATGCAGCACGATGGGGGGTGCGCAGCATGGGGGATGGAGCACGATGGGAGGTGCACACCTCCCCCCAACACACACACACACGCGCACTGCACAACACACACACACTAGGAATCACAAACAACGCCCTACACAGACACCCACACACACAGACAACGCTGCACACACAAATATACGCACATACTGCACAACACACACATTGCTCAAAACATACCTCCCCCAAAACACACCACACACACAAACCGCACAACACACACACACACACAACGCTACAGACACACAGCGCTCCACAAACAACGCAACACACGCAACACACATACAACACCGCTCTCACCCCCCGCGACACTCAGAACATGTACAGCGCCCTACACAAACACTTGGTAACTACACACAACAACATCTATATATATATATATATATATATATATATATATATATAACAAAAATCATACATGAACTACACAATACGTAAATTCTAGAATACCCGATGCGTAGAATCGGGCCACCTTCTAGTATATATATATATATATATATATATATATATATATATATATATATATATACAGTTAGGGCCAGAAATATTTGGACAGTGACACAAGTTTTGTTATTTTAGCTGTTTACAAAAACATGTTCAGAAATACAATTCTATATATAATATGGGCTGAAAGTGCACACTCCCAGCTGCAATATGAGAGTTTTCACATCCAAATCGGAGAAAGGGTTTAGGAATCATAGCTCTGTAATGCATAGCCTCCTCTTTTTAAAGGGACCAAAAGTAATTGGACAAGGGACTCTAAGGGCTGCAATTAACTCTGAAGGCGTCTCCCTCGTTAACCTGTAATCAATGAAGTAGTTAAAAGGTCTGGGGTTGATTACAGGTGTGTGGTTTTGCATTTGGAAGCTGTTGCTGTGACCAGACAACATGCGGTCTAAGGAACTCTCAATTGAGGTGAAGCAGAACATCCTGAGGCTGAAAAAAAAGAAAAAATCCATCAGAGAGATAGCAGACATGCTTGGAGTAGCAAAATCAACAGTCGGGTACATTCTGAGAAAAAAGGAATTGACTGGTGAGCTTGGGAACTCAAAAAGGCCTGGGCGTCGACGGATGACAACAGTGGTGGATGATCGCCGCATACTTTCTTTGGTGAAGAAGAACCCGTTCACAACATCAACTGAAGTCCAGAACACTCTCAGTGAAGTAGGTGTATCTGTCTCTAAGTCACCAGTAAAGAGAAGACTCCATGAAAGTAAATACAAAGGGTTCACATCTAGATGCAAACCATTCATCAATTCCAAAAATAGACAGGCCAGAGTTACATTTGCTGAAAAACACCTCATGAAGCCAGCTCAGTTCTGGAAAAGTATTCTATGGACAGATGAGACCAAGATCAACCTGTACCAGAATGATGGGAAGAAAAAAGACTGGAGAAGAAAGGGAACGGCACATGATCCAAGGCACACCACATCCTCTGTAAAACATGGTGGAGGCAACGTGATGGCATGGGCATGCATGGCTTTCAATGGCACTGGGTCACTTGTGTTTATTGATGACATAACAGCAGACAAGAGTAGCCGGATGAATTCTGAAGTGTACCGGGATATACTTTCAGCCCAGATTCAGCCAAATGCCGCAAAGTTGATCGGACGGCGCTTCATAGTACAGATGGACAATGACCCCAAGCATACAGCCAAAGCTACCCAGGAGTTCATGAGTGCAAAAAAGTGGAACATTCTGCAATGGCCAAGTCAATCACCAGATCTTAACCCAATTGAGCATGCATTTCACTTGCTCAAATCCAGACTTAAGACGGAAAGATCCACAAACAAGCAAGACCTGAAGGCTGCGGCTGTAAAGGCCTGGCAAAGCATTAAGAAGGAGGAAACCCAGCGTTTGGTGATGTCCATGGGTTCCAGACTTAAGGCAGTGATTGCCTCCAAAGGATTCGCAACAAAATATTGAAAATAAAAATATTTTGTTTGGGTTTGGTTTATTTGTCCAATTACTTTTGACCTCCTAAAATGTGGAGTGTTTGTAAAGAAATGTGACAATTCCTACAATTTCTATCAGATATTTTTGTTCAAACCTTCAAATTAAACGTTACAATCTGCACTTGAATTCTGTTGTAGAGGTTTCATTTCACATCCAATGTGGTGGCATGCAGAGCCCAACTCGCCAAAATTGTGTCACTGGCCAAAGATTTCTGGACCTAACTGTATATGTATATACACAAACTGTGCATGAGGCAGTATTCACTGCTATACTCTGATCAGAGCTGAAATCCAAAGGTCCTATGTCCTATCCATCCATTATCTGCGTCACATAAGTGCTGCGTCCTCCGCTCTCCAGCGATGGCCTCCAAGTGCAGTCTGCATTTAAAATTCAGTAACTAATCTCGTCTCCAGTCATGCTCAGAGCTGCGCTCAGACTTCTGCTGCTTTCTGTCAGTTCTCGGGTCCGTGTGATGCATGGTGAGTGACTGAGTGTTTTATCCAAGCTCAGGGTACAAGCACTACATCTCCCAGAATGCACTGCTTTCAGGTGCAGGGCATTGTGGTACAGTGTGTTGGCTGCGTATGATTGCAGCTCTGGATGTGACTGGAGTAGAGGTAAAGCTGAGGATTTTCAGTGTAATTGTACAAATGCGGCTTATCCTAGCACATAATATTCCGGATTGTGTCTGTACTTCTCTCTCCTCACGACTTGTTCGCACTTTGTAATACCTTTTTCCGCTCGTGTTGGGGGGACGTCTCCCCGGGACAGGTGCGTCCTGTTCACACCAGCAACTTGTGACATTAAAGGATTCACAACTCTTCAGTGTTATCCTCCCCGGGATCAGCTCATGATTGTAGCGAGGAAATCATCGACTTGTGTCTGCGTGTGATACTGCTGAGCCGTGTATCTAATCCTCTCCTGTGTGATACTGTCTGCTGGGCTGTGTATCTAATCCTCTCCTGTGTGATACTGTCTGCTGAGCTGTATCTAATCCTAATCCTCTCCTGTGTGATACTGTCTGCTGAGCCAGGTATCTAATCCTCTCCTGTGTGATACTGTCTGCTGAGCCGTGTATCTAATCCTCTCCTGTGTGATACTGTCTGCTGAGCTGTATCTAATCCTCTCCTGTGTGATACTGTCTGCTGAGCCGTGCATCTAATCCTCTCCTGTGTGATACTGTCTGGTGAACCGTGTATCTAATCCTCTCCTGTGTGATACTGTCTGGTGAACCGTGTATCTAATCCTCTCCTGTGTGATACTGTCTGCTGAGCTGTATCTAATCCTAATCCTCTCCTGTGTGATACTGTCTGCTGAGCCAGGTATCTAATCCTCTCCTGTGTGATACTGTCTGCTGAGCCGTGTATCTAATCCTCTCCTGTGTGATACTGTCTGCTGAGCTGTATCTAATCCTCTCCTGTGTGATACTGTCTTCTGAGCCGTGTATCTAATCCTCTCCTGTGTGATACTGTCTGGTGAACCGTGTATCTAATCCTCTCCTGTGTGATACTGGCTGCTGAGCTGTGTATCTAATCCTATCCTGTGCGATACTGTCTGCTGAGCTGTATCTAATCCTCTCCTGTGTGATACTGTCTGCTGAGCTGTGTATCTAATCCTCTCCTGTGTGATACTGTCTGCTGAGCCGTGTATCTAATCTTCTCCTGTGTGATACTGTCTGCTGAGCTGTGTATCTAATCCTCTCCTGTGTGATACTGCTGAGCTGTGTATCTAATCCTCTCCTGTGTGATACTGTCTGCTGAGCTGTGTATCTAATCCTCTCCTGTGTGATACTGTCTGCTGAGCCGTGTATCTAATCTTCTCCTGTGTGATACTGTCTGCTGAGCCATGTATCTAATCCTCTCCTGTGTGCTACTGTCTGCTGAGCTGTGTATCTAATCCTCTCCTGTGTGATACTGCTGAGCTGTGTGTCTAATCCTCTCCTGTGTGATACTGTCTGCTGAGCTGTGTATCTAATCCTGTCCTGTGTGATACTGCTGGGCTGTGTATCTAATCTTCTCTTGTGTGATATTGTCTGCTGAGCTGTGTATCTAATCTTCTCCTGTGTGATACTGTCTGCTGAGCTGTGTATCTAATCTTCTCCTGTGTGATACTGTCTGCTGAGCTGTGTATCTAATCTTCTCTTGTGTGATATTGTCTGCTGAGCTGTGTATCTAATCTTCTCCTGTGTGATACTGTCTGCTGAGCTGTGTATCTAATCTTCTCCTGTGTGATACTGTCTGCTGAGCTGTGTATCTAATCTTCTCCTGTGTGATACTGTCTGCTGATCTGTGTATCTAATCCTCTCCTGTGTGATACTGTCTGCTGATCTGTGTATCTAATCCTCTCCTGTGTGATACTGCTGAGCTGTGTATCTAATCCTCTCCTGTGTGATGCAGAACACTATACTCTACCTCCCCCATCTGCTGTTTTTGCTATTTTGGATGCTTGATATTTTGATTCTGAGCCTCTTGTTGATATAATACTTTTTTTTAGTTTTTATTGTGTCAACTTTTCTGTTTGTGCCGAGGCACTTCCAGCGGATGACGTATGGGGCGGGGGTCTGTGATGTATATGGCGGAGGTCTGTGATGTATGGGGCAGGTTGTGTGATGTATGGGGCGGGGGTCTGATGTATATGGCGGGGGGTCTGTGATGTATATGGCGGGGGTCTGTGATGTATGGGGCGGGGGTCTGTGATGTATATGGCGGGGGTCTGTGATGTATATGGCGGGGGTCTGTGATGTATGGGGCGGGGGTCTGTGATGTATATGGCGGGGGTCTGTGATGTATATGGCGGGGGTCTGTGATGTATATGGCGGGGGTCTGTGATGTATATGGCGGGGGTCTGTGATGTATATGGCGGAGGTCTGTGATGTATGGGGCAGGTTGTGTGATGTATATGGCGGAGGTCTGTGATGTATGGGGCGGGGGTCTGTGATGTATATGGCGGGGGTCTGTGATGTATATGGCGGAGGTCTGTGATGTATGGGGCAGGTTGTGTGATGTATATGGCGGGGGTCTGTGATGTATGGGGCGGGGGTCTGTGATGTATATGGCGGGGGTCTGTGATGTATATGGCGGGGGTCTGTGATGTATATGGCGGGGGTCTGTGATGTATATGGCGGGGGTCTGTGATGTATATGGCGGAGGTCTGTGATGTATGGGGCAGGTTGTGTGATGTATATGGCGGGGGTCTGTGATGTATGGGGCGGGGGTCTGTGATGTATATGGCGGGGGTCTGTGATGTATATGGCGGGGGTCTGTGATGTATATGGCGGGGATCTGTGATGTATATGGCGGGGTTCTGTGATGTATGGTGCGGGGGTCTGTGATGTATGGGGCGGGGGTCTGTGATGTATATGGCGGGGGTCTGTGATGTATATGGCGGAGGTCTGTGATGTATATGGCGGGGTTCTGTGATGTATGGTGCGGGGGTCTGTGATGTATGGGGCGGGGGTCTGTGATGTATATGGCGGGGGTCTGTGATGTATATGGCGGAGGTCTGTGATGTATGGGGCAGGTTGTGTGATGTATATGGCGGAGGTCTATGATGTATGGGGCGGGGGTCTGTGATGTATATGGCGGGGGTCTGTGATGTATATGGCGGAGGTCTGTGATGTATATGGCGGGGTTCTGTGATGTATATGGCGGGGTTCTGTGATGTATGGGGCGGGGGTCTGTGATGTTTGGGGCAGGTTCTGTGCCCGGTGGGGGTCTGTGATGTATATGGCGGGGGTCTGTGATGTATATGGCGGGGTTCTGTGATGTATGGGGCGGGGGTCTGTGATGTATATGGCGGGGGTCTGTGATGTATGGGGCGGGGGTCTGTGATGTATATGGCGGGGGTCTGTGATGTATATGGCGGGGGTCTGTGATGTATATGGCGGGGGTCTGTGATGTATATGGCGGGGGTCTGTGATGTATATGGCGGAGGTCTGTGATGTATGGGGCAGGTTGTGTGATGTATATGGCGGAGGTCTGTGATGTATGGGGTGGGGGTCTGTGATGTATATGGCGGGGGTCTGTGATGTATATGGCGGGGGTCTGTGATGTATATGGCGGGGATCTGTGATGTATGGGGCGGGGGTCTGTGATGTATATGGCGGGGGTCTGTGATGTATATGGCGGAGGTCTGTGATGTATATGGCGGGGTTCTGTGATGTATGGGGCGGGGGTCTGTGATGTATGGGGCGGGGGTCTGTGATGTATGGGGCGGGGGTCTGTGATGTATGGGGCGGGGGTCTGTGATGTATGGGGCGGGGGTCTGTGATGTATATGGCGGGGGTCTGTGATGTATGGGGCAGGTTGTGTGATGTATATGGCGGAGGTCTATGATGTATGGGGCGGGGGTCTGTGATGTATATGGCGGGGGTCTGTGATGTATATGGCGGAGGTCTGTGATGTATATGGCGGGGTTCTGTGATGTATGGGGCGGGGGTCTGTGATGTATGGGGTGGGGGTCTGTGATGTTTGGGGCAGGTTCTGTGCCCGGTGGGGGTCTGTGATGTATATGGCGGGGTTCTGTGATGTATGGGGCGGGGGTCTGTGATGTATATGGCGGGGGTCTGTGATGTATGGGCCGGGGGTCTGTGATGTATGGGCCGGGGGTCTGTGATGTATGGGGCGGGGGTCTGTGATGTATATGGCGGGGTTCTGTGATGTATGGGGCGGGGGTCTGTGATGTATATGGCGGGGGTCTGTGATGTATATGGCGGGGTTCTGTGATGTATGGGGCGGGGGTCAGTGATGTATATGGCGGAGGTCTATGATGTATGGGGCGGGGGTCTGTGATGTATATGGCGGGGGTCTGTGATGTATATGGCGGAGGTCTGTGATGTATATGGCGGGGTTCTGTGATGTATATGGCGGGGTTCTGTGATGTATGGGGCGGGGGTCTGTGATGTATATGGCGGGGGTCTGTGATGTTTGGGGCAGGTTCTGTGCCCGGTGGGGGTCTGTGATGTATATGGCGGGGGTCTGTGATGTATATGGCGGGGTTCTGTGATGTATGGGGCGGGGGTCTGTGATGTATATGGCGGGGGTCTGTGATGTATGGGGCGGGGGTCTTTGATGTATATGGCGGGGTCTGTGATGTATATGGCGGGGGTCTGTGATGTATATGGCGGGGTTCTGTGATGTATGGGGCGGGGGTCTGTGATGTATATGGCGGGGGTCTGTGATGTATGGGGCGGGGATCTGTGATGTATATGGCGGGGGTCTGTGATGTATATGGCGGGGTTCTGTGATGTATGGGGCGGGGGTCTGTGATGTATATGGCGGGGGTCTGTGATGTATGGGCCGGGGGTCTGTGATGTATGGGCCGGGGGTCTGTGATGTATGGGGCGGGGGTCTGTGATGTATATGGCGGGGGTCTGTGATGTATGGGCCGGGGGTCTGTGATGTATGGGGTGGGGGTCTGTGATGTTTGGGGCAGGTTCTGTGCCCGGTGGGGGTCTGTGATGTATATGGCGGGGTTCTGTGATGTATGGGGCGGGGGTCTGTGATGTATGGGCCGGGGGTCTGTGATGTATATGGCGGGGTTCTGTGATGTATGGGGCGGGGGTCTGTGATGTATATGGCGGGGGTCTGTAATGTATATGGCGGGGGTCTGTGATGTTTGGGGGGGTCCCGGCTGGTTATTCTTCGCCTCGCCTGTATCTGCAGTCTCGGGGTTCGTGTTCCTGTGGTTTGGACCAGCAGTATCCGCAGCCCGGAGGAATATCTGCAGGTAATGAGTTTCTGCGCTCACACATAATAATTGTTACTCTCTGGATATAAATCTCATTTATTTACCGGGTGAATGACATATTAATTTATGAGGGAGAATGTATGGCTTGTATTACTGCACCTCTGCCACACTGCGTGCCCACACTGCAAATCATCTGTGCTTCCATGTGCAGCCTCCGCTGTCCGCGGTGCACGCTCCGCACACCCGCCACAAAGACGCCATTCGATTGAAATTGATATTTTTTAAGCTTTGCTTTATTGCTAAAATATCATGTTTTATCCATCCCCTGCCATCGCTTCATGGTGAGGAGAGTGCAGCGCCGGCCGCCTGACTGCTCACATGTGCAGCTTTTCTCCTCTGACCAAGGGCGCTGCTTTCTAGTGACAATCGCATCACACGTGGCAGCAGTGCCAGTGCGCCGCCCCCATGTCACCCCCTTCCTGCTACTGATGATGTCATCATGTCTGCGTCTGACATCACTTCTTAGTGACCTCCCTGACTGTCTCCGAGTGATGCCAGATTTATGAATCACGACTTCTTAGGGATCCGCAGTTATTCCTCGGTAGGGAAATGACCCAAACAGAAAAAGGAAGATTTCGAGAAAGACTGAAGTCTGAAAGCGAAAAATTACCAAATTAAACCCTGTGCAACACATTAAATAAACTGGTGCAAGTGACTGCAGCACCGGCTGAAAATCGGAAAAAATAGCGCTCATGAGAAGTTACCGCCATCACGGTCTGTGCGGGGATTTGTTACGTTGTATCTATGCATGAAGAGGAAGGTGTCAGGAGACCACCCATCACCAGCATGAAGGAGCCCCGGACCCCTGTGACCTCACACGACCCCCGAACACTGGTGCACACATGGACGTCACATGCACCGGGGGCTTTTAGAAAATGCCGCTGCAGCTTTTGGTGCAAATGTATTTGAAGCCAGAAGTGGGAATTGTTACTCGTCCTGACGTTATATTTCATATTCCACTGGTGTTCTTCTATATACGGTTGTATGTCCGGCCTGGTGATGGGGGGCTCTGAATTCTGCGGGTGGGTTTCAGGGGGTGGATGCGTCCTCCGGGGAGTTTTCCTCCCGGCTTCTGTGGCTGCGCTGCTTGTGTGTTCCTCGCACTGATCCAGATGTCTGGAGGACGTTCCGGCACTTTCTGTCTATACGTTGTATTGTACAGAACCCGACCTCTATCCTCTGAGCCCTGGAATTAGGGGGTCACTCCTGACATTAATACTAGCCCGTGGAAGTCCAACCTCTGAGATCCCCATGATAGCAGGGAGGGGCTCGGTAATACCCCATGTGAATTGAGCAGGGTCCATGCGTGTGCACAACCTCTCCATTCATTGTCTAAGGGACTGGCAAAAATGCCGTTCTGTCAGTGCCGCAGAGAGTGCACGGAGCGGGGGCATGTGCGGCACCATCCACTCTGATGGATCCAGTTATCGGGGGTCGGTAAGTTGTGGGAGCAGCAGAGTAGAGGTGTGTCCCCCGAGCGGCGAGCTTTTGGCTTGTTGTCCATATGAGATATATAGACGACTTAGAAGACCCCAATTCCCTGGAGCATTCTGCAGGACCCCGTCCTGTGACATCGGTCCCTTTTTCCTACAGATCTGAGTACAGGGACCACATAGCAGTTCCTCTGCCCCATGGATCAGGGGTCTCTGTCCTCCGTACACCCCTCGCTCTTTGGGGGTCACGCTGCAGGTCTTGTATACGTGATAAAATGCCGGCTATTGCCGGTGTCTGCAGCGGAGGACGACACCGCGGATCTCTACATTGTATTACACGCTAAATAAATTTCAATTAATCCCCAACAATCGATTCCCTATACAAGCCTTTGACCCCTGGCGCTGTCCACGACCCGGCCGCTCCGCCAAACGTGCACCACTTGTATCACAATGCATCTCTTATGTGTTACATTGTATCAGAAGCAGAAGGCTAATCTGTGTGTGATGTTCCGGCTCCTGACCATTGTTTGCGATGTTCCAGTCACCGTCATCTGCGAGACTTTGATCAGAAAACTGGAACGTCCACTTGTCTCCAGTCATTTACTATTCGGTTTAATGTCCTCGGCGGCTGAAGAGCCAAATATTCGGGATCTAGCTGCGTATACGGACGCGGCTCCGCATACAAAGAGCGAATCTGCAACCTCCAGCACCGCAGCTGTGCTGAGCCTCCGCCAGCCTGTGCCTGTATGGGAATGCTGGGACTTGTAGTGTTAGCTGTGCTGAGCCTCCGCCAGCCTGTGCCTGTATGGGAATGCTGGGACTTGTAGTGTCAGCTGTGCTGAACCTCCGCCATCCTGTGGCTGTATGGGAATGCTGGGACTTGTAGTGTCAGCTGTGCTGAACCTCCGCCAGCCTGGGGCTGTATGGGAATGCTGGGACTTGTAGTGTCAGCTGTGCTGAGCCTCCGCCAGCCTGTGCCTGTATGGGAATGCTGGGACTTGTAGTGTCAGCTGTGCTGAGCCTCCGCCAGCCTGTGGCTGTATGGGAATGCTGGGACTTGTAGTGTCAGCTGTGCTGAACCTCCGCCAGCCTGTGGCTGTATGGGAATGCTGGGACTTGTAGTGTTAGCTGTGCTGAGCCTCCGCCAGCCTGTGGCTGTATGGGAATGCTGGGACTTGTAGTGTTAGCTGTGCTGAACCTCCGCCAGCCTGTGGCTGTATGGGAATGCTGGGACTTGTAGTGTCAGCTGTGCTGAACCTCCGCCAGCCTGGGGCTGTATGGGAATGCTGGGACTTGTAGTGTCAGCTGTGCTGAACCTCCGCCAGCCTGTGCCTGTATGGGAATGCTGGGACTTGTAGTGTTAGCTGTGCTGAGCCTCCGCCAGCCTGTGGCTGTATGGGAATGCTGGGACTTGTAGTGTCAGCTGTGCTGAGCCTCCGCCAGCCTGTGCCTGTATGGGAATGCTGGGACTTGTAGTGTCAGCTGTGCTGAACCTCCGCCAGCCTGTGGCTGTATGGGAATGCTGGGACTTGTAGTGTCAGCTGTGCTGAACCTCCGCCAGCCTGTGGCTGTATGGGAATGCTGGGACTTGTAGTGTCAGCTGTGCTGAACCTCCGCCAGCCTGTGGCTGTATGGGAATGCTGGGACTTGTAGTGTCAGCTGTGCTTAGCCTCCGCCAGCCTGTGCCTGTATGGGAATGCTGGGACTTGTAGTGTCAGCTGTGCTGAGCCTCCGCCAGCCTGTGGCTGTATGGGAATGCTGGGACTTGTAGTGTTAGCTGTGCTGAACCTCCGCCAGCCTGTGGCTGTATGGGAATGCTGGGACTTGTAGTGTCAGCTGTGCTGAACCTCCGCCAGCCTGTGGCTGTATGGGAATGCTGGGACTTGTAGTGTTAGCTGTGCTGAACCTCCGCCAGCCTGTGCCTGTATGGGAATGCTGGGACTTGTAGTGTTAGCTGTGCTGAACCTCCGCCAGCCTGTGGCTGTATGGGAATGCTGGGACTTGTAGTGTCAGCTGTGCTGAACCTCCGCCAGCCTGGGGCTGTATGGGAATGCTGGGACTTGTAGTGTCAGCTGTGCTGAACCTCCGCCAGCCTGTGCCTGTATGGGAATGCTGGGACTTGTAGTGTTAGCTGTGCTGAGCCTCCGCCAGCCTGTGGCTGTATGGGAATGCTGGGACTTGTAGTGTCAGCTGTGCTGAGCCTCCGCCAGCCTGTGCCTGTATGGGAATGCTGGGACTTGTAGTGTCAGCTGTGCTGAACCTCCGCCAGCCTGTGGCTGTATGGGAATGCTGGGACTTGTAGTGTCAGCTGTGCTGAACCTCCGCCAGCCTGTGGCTGTATGGGAATGCTGGGACTTGTAGTGACAGCTGTGCTGAACCTCCGCCAGCCTGTGGCTGTATGGGAATGCTGGGACTTGTAGTGTCAGCTGTGCTGAGCCTCCGCCAGCCTGTGCCTGTATGGGAATGCTGGGACTTGTAGTGTCAGCTGTGCTGAGCCTCCGCCAGCCTGTGCCTGTATGGGAATGCTGGGACTTGTAGTGTCAGCTGTGCTGAACCTCCGCCAGCCTGTGCCTGTATGGGAATGCTGGGACTTGTAGTGTCAGCTGTGCTGAACCTCCGCCAGCCTGTGCCTGTATGGGAATGCTGGGACTTGTAGTGTTAGCTGTGCTGAGCCTCCGCCAGCCTGTGGCTGTATGGGAATGCTGGGACTTGTAGTGTCAGCTGTGCTGAGCCTCCGCCAGCCTGTGCCTGTATGGGAATGCTGGGACTTGTAGTGTCAGCTGTGCTGAACCTCCGCCAGCCTGTGGCTGTATGGGAATGCTGGGACTTGTAGTGTCAGCTGTGCTGAACCTCCGCCAGCCTGTGGCTGTATGGGAATGCTGGGACTTGTAGTGACAGCTGTGCTGAACCTCCGCCAGCCTGTGGCTGTATGGGAATGCTGGGACTTGTAGTGTCAGCTGTGCTGAACCTCCGCCAGCCTGTGGCTGTATGGGAATGCTGGGACTTGTAGTGACAGCTGTGCTGAACCTCCGCCAGCCTGTGGCTGTATGGGAATGCTGGGACTTGTAGTGTCAGCTGTGCTGAGCCTCCGCCAGCCTGTGCCTGTATGGGAATGCTGGGACTTGTAGTGTCAGCTGTGCTGAGCCTCCGCCAGCCTGTGCCTGTATGGGAATGCTGGGACTTGTAGTGTTAGCTGTGCTGAGCCTCCGCCAGCCTGTGGCTGTATGGGAATGCTGGGACTTGTAGTGTCAGCTGTGCTGAACCTCCGCCAGCCTGTGCCTGTATGGGAATGCTGGGACTTGTAGTGTCAGCTGTGCTGAACCTCCGCCAGCCTGGGGCTGTATGGGAATGCTGGGACTTGTAGTGTCAGCTGTGCTGAACCTCCGCCAGCCTGTGGCTGTATGGGAATGCTGGGACTTGTAGTGTTAGCTGCGCTGAACCTCCGCCAGCCTGTGCCTGTATGGGAATGCTGGGACTTGTAGTGTCAGCTGTGCTGAACCTCCGTCAGCCTGTGGCTGTATGGGAATGCTGGGACTTGTAGTGTCAGCTGTGCTGAACCTCCGCCAGCCTGGGGCTGTATGGGAATGCTGGGACTTGTAGTGTCAGCTGTGCTGAACCTCCGCCAGCCTGTGGCTGTATGGGAATGCTGGGACTTGTAGTGTTAGCTGCGCTGAACCTCCGCCAGCCTGTGGCTGTATGGGAATGCTGGGACTTGTAGTGTTAGCTGTGCTTAGCCTCCGCCAGCCTGTGCCTGTATGGGAATGCTGGGACTTGTAGTGTCAGCTGTGCTGAACCTCCGCCAGCCTGTGCCTGTATGGGAATGCTGGGACTTGTAGTGTTAGCTGTGCTGAGCCTCCGCCAGCCTGTGGCTGTATGGGAATGCTGGGACTTGTAGTGTCAGCTGTGCTGAGCCTCCGCCAGCCTGTGCCTGTATGGGAATGCTGGGACTTGTAGTGTCAGCTGTGCTGAACCTCCGCCAGCCTGTGGCTGTATGGGAATGCTGGGACTTGTAGTGTCAGCTGTGCTGAACCTCCGCCAGCCTGTGGCTGTATGGGAATGCTGGGACTTGTAGTGACAGCTGTGCTGAGCCTCCGCCAGCCTGTGGCTGTATGGGAATGCTGGGACTTGTAGTGTCAGCTGTGCTGAACCTCCGCCAGCCTGTGCCTGTATGGGAATGCTGGGACTTGTAGTGTCAGCTGTGCTGAGCCTCCGCCAGCCTGTGCCTGTATGGGAATGCTGGGACTTGTAGTGTCAGCTGTGCTGAACCTCCGCCAGCCTGTGCCTGTATGGGAATGCTGGGACTTGTAGTGTCAGCTGTGCTGAACCTCCGCCAGCCTGTGCCTGTATGGGAATGCTGGGACTTGTAGTGTCAGCTGTGCTGAACCTCCGCCAGCCTGTGGCTGTATGGGAATGCTGGGACTTGTAGTGTCAGCTGTGCTTAGCCTCCGCCAGCCTGTGCCTGTATGGGAATGCTGGGACTTGTAGTGTCAGCTGTGCTGAACCTCCGCCAGCCTGTGGCTGTATGGGAATGCTGGGACTTGTAGTGTCAGCTGTGCTGAGCCTCCGCCAGCCTGTGCCTGTATGGGAATGCTGGGACTTGTAGTGTTAGCTGTGCTGAGCCTCCGCCAGCCTGTGGCTGTATGGGAATGCTGGGACTTGTAGTGTCAGCTGTGCTGAACCTCCACCAGCCTGTGGCTGTATGGGAATGCTGGGACTTGTAGTGCGGCCGCTGACTCGTGCCTGGTTATATGATGCCCGGATAATCCTGAACGGGAAGGTGTCAATGGTTCCTATAATGGGCTCCCATGCTATAAGTGATGTCGCCTGCAGGATGGGTCACCACTTGGCATTGGGTCCATATTTCAGTCCAATCCTATAAGATGCTACCCCGAGTGGGATAATCTGCTGGTTCACAGCTACAGGACCCCGTCCCATGGGGATTCCTTCACTTGCACAATGGTAAAGGGTTAACCCCTGAATACGAGGGGGTCGTGGTCCTCCTGGCCACATCACTTGTACATTGGGTTTTATGGCGCGGCCGGCGCCAGCATTACTGAGCGATACATTGGATACAGGGTTTCAGAGTCGTGTTCTTATAGCTCCATTATTGTTTTATCAAATATAACAAGAGTTCCAGTGTTGTTATATGATTGAACCTGACGGTACAAGAAATGGGAAGGAGAAGATAAAAGGTCAACGGAGAAGGAAATCCACCGCCACCGGGAGAAGAATGAGGCCCGAACATGTGGTGGAGGCCCGGACACTGCGCCCTCCACTAGAGGCCAAGTGCGCAGACGGCTCGGGACTGGAACAGCTTTGTTTGCACAAGAATGAGGTGTTTTCTTTGTCCCGGCTGCTTGTTGTAATACTCAGAAAATCTCCAGCCACCGAATAATTATATAGAAATAATAAACTCCAGATGCTGCCGACATATTCTGTATATTACACTTCAGGTTATGTATAACATCTGCCAACAGAAGCCAATCCTGTGCCGACACCATCTATAAAGGGAAGAGCCCTACAACCACAGGACAAACCGAATGCATTCACACTACAAGAGACGCGGCAGTCAGTATTATAGCGATTATAATGTGTACAAGAATATAACTGCTATAATACTGCCCTATGTACCAGAATATAACTACTATAATACTGCCCCCTATATACAAGAATATAACTACTATAATACTGCCCCTATATACAAGAATATAACTACTATAATACTGTCCCCTATATACAAGAATATAACTACTATAATACTGCCCCTATATACAAGAATATAACTACTATAATACTAACCCCCTATGTACAAGAATATAACTGCTATAATACTGCCCCTATATACAAGAATATAACTACTATAATACTGCTCCTATATACAAGAATATAACTACTATAATACTGCCCCTATGTACAAGAATATAACTACTATAATACTGCTCCTATGTACAAGAATATAACTGCTATAATACTGCCCCTATATACAAGAATATAACTACTATAATACTGCCCCTATATACAAGAATATAACTACTATAATACTGCCCCTATGTACAAGAATATAACTACTATAATACTGCTCATATGTACAAGAATATAACTACTATAATACTGCCCCTATATACAAGAATATAACTACTATAATACTGCCCCTATATACAAGAATATAACTACTATAATACTGCCCCCTATATACAAGAATATAACTGCTATAATACTGCCCCCTATATACAAGAATATAACTACTATAATACTGCTCTTATGTACAAGAATATAACTACTATAATACTGCCCCTATATACAAGAATATAACTACTATAATACTGCCCCCTATATACAAGCAAATAACTACTATAATACTGTCCCTATATACAAGAATATAACTACTATAATACTGCCCCTATGTACAAGAATATAACTACTATAATACTGCTCATATGTACAAGAATATAACTACTATAATACTGCCCCTATATACAAGAATATAACTACTATAATACTGCCCCTATATACAAGAATATAACTACTATAATACTGCCCCCTATATACAAGAATATAACTGCTATAATACTGCCCCCTATATACAAGAATATAACTACTATAATACTGCTCTTATGTACAAGAATATAACTACTATAATACTGCCCCTATATACAAGAATATAACTACTATAATACTGCCCCCTATATACAAGCAAATAACTACTATAATACTGTCCCTATATACAAGAATATAACTACTATAATACTGCCCCTATATACAAGCATATAACTACTATAATACTGCCCCTATATACAAGAATATAACTACTATAATACTGCCCCTATATACAAGAATATAACTACTATAATACTGCCCCCTATATACAAGAATATAACTACTATAATACTGCCCCCTATATACAAGAATATAACTACTATAATACTGCCCTATGTACAAGAATATAACTACTATAATACTGCCCCTATGTACCAGAATATAACTACTATAATACTGCCCCCTATATACAAGAATATAACTACTATAATACTGCCCCTATATACAAGAATATAACTACTATAATACTGCCCCTATGTACAAGAATATAACTACTATAATACTGCCCCTATGTACAAGAATATATCTACTATAATACTGCTCCTATGTACAAGAATATAACTACTATAATACTGCTCCTATGTACAAGAATATAACTACTATAATACTGCCCCCTATATACAAGAATATAACTACTATAATACTGCCCCCCATATACAAGAATATAACTACTATAATACTGCTCCTATATACAAGAATATAACTACTATAATACTGCCCCTATATACAAGAATATAACTACTATAATACTGCCCCTATATACAAGAATATAACTACTATAATACTGCTCCCTATGTACAAGAATATACCTACTATAATACTGCCCCTATGTACAAGAATATAGCTGCTATAATACTGCCCCTATATACAAGAATATAACTGCTATAATACTGCTCCCTATGTACAAGAATATACCTACTATAATACTGCCCCTATGTACAAGAATATAACTGCTATAATACTGCCCCTATGTACAAGAATATAACTACTATAATACTGGTCCCTATGTATAAGAATATAATTACTATAATACTGCCCTATGTACCAGAATATAACTACTATAATACTGCCCCTATGTATAAGAATATAAGTACTATAATACTGCCCCCTATCTACAAGAATATAACTACTATAATACTGCCCCCTATATACAAGAATATAACTACTATAATACTGCCCCTATATACAAGAATATAACTACTATAATACTGCCCCTATGTACAAGAATATAACTACTATAATACTGCTCCTATATACAAGAATATAACTACTATAATACTGCCCCTATATACAAGAATATAACTACTATAATACTGCCCCTATATACAAGAATATAGCTACTATAATACTGCCCCTATGTACAGGAATATAACTACTATAATACTGCCCCTATGTACAAGAATATAACTACTATAATACTGCCCCCTATGTACAAGAATATAACTACTATAATACTGCCCCTATGTACAAGAATATAACTACTATAATACTGCCCCTATATACAAGAATATAACTACTATAATACTGCCCCTATATACAAGAATATAACTACTATAATACTGCCCCTATATACAAGAATATAACTGCTATAATACTGCCCCTATATACAAGAATATAACTACTATAATACTGCTCCTATATACAAGAATATAACTACTATAATACTGCCCCCATGTACAAGAATATAACTACTATAATACTGCCCCTATATACAAGGATATAACTACTATAATACTGCCCCTATATACAAGAATATAACTACTATAATACTGCCCATATATACAAGAATATAACTACTATAATACTGCTCCTATATACAAGGATATAACTACTATAATACTGCCCCTATGTACAAGAATATAACTACTATAATACTGCCCCTATATACAAGAATATAACTACTATAATACTGCCCATATATACAAGAATATAACTACTATAATACTGCCCCTATATACAAGAATATAACTGCTATAATACTGCCCCTATGTACAAGAATATAACTACTATAATACTGCCCCCTATATACAAGAATATAACTACTATAATACTGCCCCCTATATACAAGAATATAACTGCTATAATACTGCCCCTATGTACAGGAATATAACTACTATAATACTGCCCCTATATACAAGAATATAACTGCTATAATACTGCCCCTATGTACAAGAATATAACTACTATAATACTGCCCCCTATATACAAGAATATAACTACTATAATACTGCCCCCTATATACAAGCAAATAACTACTATAATACTGTCCCTATATACAAGAATATAACTACTATAATACTGCCCCTATGTACAAGAATATAACTACTATAATACTGCTCATATGTACAAGAATATAACTACTATAATACTGCCCCTATATACAAGAATATAACTACTATAATACTGCCCCTATATACAAGAATATAACTACTATAATACTGCCCCCTATATACAAGAATATAACTGCTATAATACTGCCCCCTATATACAAGAATATAACTACTATAATACTGCTCTTATGTACAAGAATATAACTACTATAATACTGCCCCTATATACAAGAATATAACTACTATAATACTGCCCCCTATATACAAGCAAATAACTACTATAATACTGTCCCTATATACAAGAATATAACTACTATAATACTGCCCCTATATACAAGCATATAACTACTATAATACTGCCCCTATATACAAGAATATAACTACTATAATACTGCCCCTATATACAAGAATATAACTGCTATAATACTGCCCCCTATATACAAGAATATAACTACTATAATACTGCCCCCTATATACAAGAATATAACTACTATAATACTGCCCTATGTACAAGAATATAACTACTATAATACTGCCCCTATGTACCAGAATATAACTACTATAATACTGCCCCCTATATACAAGAATATAACTACTATAATACTGCCCCTATATACAAGAATATAACTACTATAATACTGCCCCTATATACAAGAATATAACTACTATAATACTGCCCCCTATGTACAAGAATATAACTACTATAATTCTGCCCCTATGTATAAGAATATAACTACTATAATACTGCCCCCTATATACAAGAATATAAATACTATAATACTGCCCTATGTACCAGAATATAACTACTATAATACTGCCCCCTATATACAAGAATATAACTACTATAATACTGCCCCTATGTACAAGAATATAACTACTATAATACTGCCCCTATGTACAAGAATATATCTACTATAATACTGCTCCTATGTACAAGAATATAACTACTATAATACTGCTCCTATGTACAAGAATATAACTACTATAATACTGCCCCCTATATACAAGAATATAACTACTATAATACTGCCCCCCATATACAAGAATATAACTACTATAATACTGCTCCTATATACAAGAATATAACTACTATAATACTGCCCCTATATACAAGAATATAACTACTATAATACTGCCCCTATATACAAGAATATAACTACTATAATACTGCTCCCTATGTACAAGAATATACCTACTATAATACTGCCCCTATGTACAAGAATATAGCTGCTATAATACTGCCCCTATATACAAGAATATAACTGCTATAATACTGCTCCCTATGTACAAGAATATACCTACTATAATACTGCCCCTATGTACAAGAATATAACTGCTATAATACTGCCCCTATGTACAAGAATATAACTACTATAATACTGGTCCCTATGTATAAGAATATAATTACTATAATACTGCCCTATGTACCAGAATATAACTACTATAATACTGCCCCTATGTATAAGAATATAAGTACTATAATACTGCCCCCTATCTACAAGAATATAACTACTATAATACTGCCCCCTATATACAAGAATATAACTACTATAATACTGCCCCTATGTACAAGAATATAACTACTATAATACTGCTCCTATATACAAGAATATAACTACTATAATACTGCCCCTATATACAAGAATATAACTACTATAATACTGCCCCTATATACAAGAATATAGCTACTATAATACTGCCCCTATGTACAGGAATATAACTACTATAATACTGCCCCTATGTACAAGAATATAACTACTATAATACTGCCCCCTATGTACAAGAATATAACTACTATAATACTGCCCCTATGTACAAGAATATAACTACTATAATACTGCCCCTATATACAAGAATATAACTACTATAATACTGCCCCTATATACAAGAATATAACTACTATAATACTGCCCCTATATACAAGAATATAACTGCTATAATACTGCCCCTATATACAAGAATATAACTACTATAATACTGCTCCTATATACAAGAATATAACTACTATAATACTGCCCCCATGTACAAGAATATAACTACTATAATACTGCCCCTATATACAAGGATATAACTACTATAATACTGCCCCTATATACAAGAATATAACTACTATAATACTGCCCCTATATACAAGAATATAACTACTATAATACTGCTCCTATATACAAGGATATAACTACTATAATACTGCCCCTATGTACAAGAATATAACTACTATAATACTGCCCCTATATACAAGAATATAACTACTATAATACTGCCCATATATACAAGAATATAACTACTATAATACTGCCCCTATATACAAGAATATAACTGCTATAATACTGCCCCTATGTACAAGAATATAACTACTATAATACTGCCCCCTATATACAAGAATATAACTACTATAATACTGCCCCCTATATACAAGAATATAACTGCTATAATACTGCCCCTATGTACAGGAATATAACTACTATAATACTGCCCCTATATACAAGAATATAACTGCTATAATACTGCCCCTATGTACAAGAATATAACTACTATAATACTGCCCCTATATACAAGAATATAACTACTATAATACGGCCCCATTCTATAAGAATATCCCGTAGTACTGATTTCTTTGGGTTTATTGGCTCTATTGCCGTGCTGGGGACGTGCGTCACGCTTTCCGTCCCCGGTGGAGCCTGCGCTGTCACGCTGTGCGCTGAGCGAGAGATCCGTGGCCACGGGCGGAGAATTCCTTCTGTAAATCTCTCCCCTGTAACCTGTCCTTTGTTTCATCGCGGTGTCAGTAATTTGTGACAAGTTTTACCACAGTCCGCTGCTCCCAAACATCATCTATCCAGGCATGGCGAGCGCCAGGGGGGCTGCAAAGAACCAAACTCAACAAATCTGAGCGAAGCAGCCCCCAAAAGCAGCCGTCCGGGAGCTCACCTCTCAGTAATGGACAGCAGCAGCAGCACCTGCTCGGTGGCAGCCTGCCAGGAGTATCGGGGCGTGCAGGAGCCGCTAATGTCACCTCTGATATCAGCGGAAATCACACACAATGCAGGAGGAATACAATGAGGATCCGGTGCTCAGTGACGCCCCCTGCAGGATGACCGGGGAGAACGACTCCTGAACTCACATGTAGTCACATATGTAGCAGCGTCTATGGAGGACGGGCATACATACGTACCACAGCACCATGCAGATGGGTATATCACCCGGGCCCTGGAGCCTCGGGGGCCACAAAAGTCTTAAAGACTTGGAGTAATTGGGGGTCCTTGTATCACACCCGGCAGCGCCCCCCTCGCCCCTCTCCGGGACTGTATATGGTGGATGGTTGGTGAGTTCTGCCTCTGGGTACTGGATTCTGGGGCTCTACCTGCGGATGGACTACAGCCCCCATCACCCCCTGTTTCTGCACCTTTTCTTCTTGTAGCGTCTTTGTCATCAGTCATATAGACAATTCCGTTTGGATGGCCGGGCCCCGCGCATTCAGCGCCCGCACCTGCATTTTTTGGCATGCGTACCCTGCGCAGCGATTCAGCTGTCTTTGTTGCCGAGTCTGGCATTAACCCTTTCCTTCGGAGAGGCATGGAAATTTGCCTTTGAAAGTAGCCTGGATAATGAGTAGGTAAGGCCTCCCCGGCACCCGCAGCTGCAATTAGCTGTCAGAGACGAGGAGAAAGATTAGAGCACTTTAATGGAAAAACTGCCCCCCTCGTGTAATGTCTTAAATTACTCGGCTTTAAAATAGAAACATTGCGGCTGTGTTAACTCAGAGCGAGCGGCGGCTGCACCCATAGGAGGGATTCATTAAACTCCACGCTCCTTTCCACTCCCTCCTCCCCGCGTGTAATGCCTCGTGTGGCCCCGGCGCGCCTTATGACATCACCAGGGACCCGTGTGACCCGGGGAACCAATGTCATCCATAACCGGATTTATATACTGTAGATAGATTTATTTCTGTGCATTTCATTTTCTGATTCCAGACACAACTAGGCCCTACATGAGCAGAGCTGCAGTTTAAGGCATAGAGTCTTCTTTCAATATTTTCTCGTCTTTTGCTGAATATGTCGTATCTGCCTGTCTGTGCAGATATGATATCGCTTCCTTACATGTTTACAGAGAATTTACCCTTCAGAGGTTGCTGGACCTTTCAACACCCGCTATGGTCCTGCTATAATGTTCTTGACGGTCTTGTTGCCAAGCAACCATTCATTCATACTTTTATCACTGTTCTAAAGCCCGCGCTTTAGCGCCAGAAGTGGCAGAGCGTGCGCGGCCTGTCACCGCTGATAACTTTTATTTATGTGCCAATTGATGGACAGCATTAGTCTTAAAAAATGTCCATTCTCCTCCCTGGTTATCTAATATATAAAGCTGAGTGTGTGTGTGTGTGTGTGTGTGTCCGCTAAAGGAATCCGCACCATCGCATTTACAATCATGATATTTTGCACAGACACCCCATGTGACTCAGGGAACGTCATAGACTATATTTTGACGGTTAACTTTAACCCCGTGCTTTACAGTTACTCTCCAAAAAACCTGCCTCCATTAAAGTCAATGAAGCTGCGAGCTACAGGTCATTAATAGGAGCTGTGATTGGTTGCTATAGGAACAAAATACATTGTTTGTGTAAGATGCTTATGTGTGAGGTAATATGATGTCAGTGGGAAGACGGATAGAGATAGAAAGAGACAGACAGAGAGGGATACACAGACAGAGTAAGAGACAGACAGAGAAAGAGACAGACAGAGACAAATAGTCAAAGAGACAGACATAGGCAGGCAGACAAAGAGAAAGAGACAGACAGGGAAAGAGACTGAGAGACAGTCAAAGAGAAAGAGGTAGACAGGGAAGGGAGAGACAGTCAAAGAGACAGACAGGGAAAGAGACATGCAGACAGGGAAAGAGACAGAGAGAGACAGACAGTCAAAGAGAAAGAGGCAGACAGACATACAGAGACAGACAGACAGGGAAAGAGACAGAGGGAAATAGACAGAGACAAGGAAAAAGACACGGAAAGAGACAGACTGGGAAAGAGACAGATGGGGAAAGAGACAAACCGAGAGAGCGAGAGACAGACAGAGACTGATACAAAGACAGAGATAGATACAGACGACATGGATAGAGACAGGCACACCTGGATAGAGACAGACAGGGAAAGAGACAAACACGGAAAGAGACAGACAGAGAGACAAACACACAGAGACAGACAGGTAAAGAGAGACACACAGAGAGACAGATACAGAGAGAGACAGAGACCGAGACAGACAGAGAGAGGCTGACAGAAAGACAATTACTATCCCGGGCAACACCCGGGTACTACAGCTAGTATGTAAAAAAAAAAGCTCAATCAGCTTGCTGTCAGTGAATTATTGCTTCCATCCAGTCATTGAAAACGTATACACAACTGTTAATGCTCACCGCTGAAAAGCATAGTTTGTTACATTGTATCCAGTCTGGAGGATTCTCCTTCTTACATTGTGTCTGTGTCTGGTCTGGTGGAGTCTTGTTGTTACATTGTATCTGGTCTGGAGGAGTCTCGTTACATTGTATCCGGTCTGGAGGATTCTCCTTCTTACATTGTATCCGGTCTGGAGGAGTCTCGTTGTTACATTGTATCCGGTCTGGAGGATTCTCGTTGTTACATTGTATCCGGTCTGGAGGATTCTCCTTCTTACATTGTGTCTGGTCTGGAGGAGTCTCGTTACATTGTATCCGGTCTGGAGGAGTCTCCTTGTTACATTGTATCTGGTCTGGAGGATTCTCGTTGTTACATTGTATCCGGTCTGGAGGATTCTTGTTGTTACATTGTATCTGGTCTGGAGGAGTCTCGTTGTTACATTGTATCCGGTCTGGAGGATTCTCCTTGTTACATTGTATCCGGTCTTGAGTATTCTCATTGTTACATTGTATCCGGTCTGGAGGAGTCTCGTTGTTACATTGTACCCGGTCTGGAGGATTTTCGTTGTTACATTGTATCCAGTCTGGACGAGTCTCGTTGTTACATTGTATCCAGTCTGGAGGATTCTCCTTCTTACATTGTATCCGGTCTGGAGGATTCTCGTTGTTACATTGTATCCGGTCTGGAGGATTCTCGTTGTTACATTGTATCTGGTCTGGAGGATTCTCGTTGTTACATTGTATCTGGTCTGGAGGATTCTCGTTGTTACATTGTATCCGGTCTGGAGGAGTCTCGTTGTTACATTGTATCTGGTCTGGAGGAGTCTCCTTGTTACATTGTATCCGGTCTGGAGGAGTCTCCTTGTTACATTGTATCCGGTCTGGAGGATTCTCTTTGTTACATTGTATCCGGTCTGGAGGAGTCTCCTTGTTACATTGTATCCGGTCTGGAGGATTCTCGTTGTTACGTTGTATCCGGTCTGGAGGATTCTGGTTTGTTACATTGTATCTGGTCTGGAGGAGTCTCCTTGTTACATTGTAACCGGTCTGGAGGAGTGTCCTTGTTACATTGTATCCGGTCTGGAGGATTCTCGTTGTTACGTTGTATCCGGTCTGGAGGATTCTGGTTTGTTACATTGTATCCGGTCTGGAGGAGTCTCCTTGTTACATTGTATCCGGTCTGGAGGAGTCTCCTTGTTACATTGTATCTGTCACGCTCCCCGGGTCCTTGGCTCCCCTCCCCGGGTCCTCTCCTCCGCTCCCCGGGTCCTCAGCCCCGCTCCCCGGCTCACCTGCCACGCTCCCCGGGTCCTTGGCTCCGGTGCCCGTCCTTCCCAGGCCCCCTGGTCTCCGATCGCGCCGCCCGACGGCTTCCCAGGCCCTGGCCGGCTCCCCTGCATCCTCTTCTCAGCCTCCTTCCCTGGCTTCTGGCACCCGGGCTGCGCGCATGCGCATTAGGGCGCGCGCGCGGTCACTGACCCTTTCTTAAAGGGCCAGCGTCCATTAACAGGAAATGAGGCTAAACAGGTACAGGGTATAAAGGGGTGTATTGTCCAAGAGGGCGGGGCCTGATCTTCGTGTTTCCCAAGCTAGGAGTCAGGTCTCCTTGTGTCTTCGTGCCATACTCACGTATCTCTCTTCTAGAGCTGATCCTGCCTCGCCATCCGGTCCTGCTGAATCCCGAACCCCGCACGCTGTCCGTCTGCCATCTGACAGTCCGTACCATCTCGGATCCCTGCGGTGACCCGTCATCTCGCTCCAAAGGTTCCGGACCCCGCCTGACATCACCTCGGCTTCCGAACCTGAGCTACGTCACCCGGACTACCATCTGTGACTCCGTGGTCCCAGGGACTTCTTTGTTACACTCACTGGCACGGACTGTTCTACTGCCCATAGTGCTTCAGCTACCGGACTCCTTACCACCATCTTAGAGTTCGGCCCAGTGGATCCACCTCCTGGGTCTGCCCGACCGCCTGGCCCTGACAGTAAGATCAGGCCATGGATCCCGCTGCAGCACTAGCAGCCTTGCAAGAGGAACTCCAACGCCAGCGTGAAGTCCAGACCCGCATGCTGAACTTTATGACTTCCGTGGACACCCGCCTGACCACGCTACAAGCGGCAGTCACGTCTTCGACATCCCAAGCCGCCACTAGTCAAGCCACGTCCCCCACTCCCGTGGCTGCTTCTTCGGATGCTTCCAGACTGCGTTTGGCCTCACCACCCCGGTACGCCGGAGATCCCAAGTCCTGCAGGGGGTTTATAAACCAATGCTCCCTCCATTTCACGCAGCTGCCACATCTGTTTGCCTCCGACCAAGCCAAGGTCGCCTTCATCATGTCTCACCTGGAGGGCGAGGCACTGGCGTGGATGAACCCGTTGTGGGAGAAGGAGGACCCTGTGACCAAGGATCTTCCAGAGTTCCTGCAGGCCTTTCGCAGCACCTTTGACGAGCCGGGACGCGCCTCTGCGTCTGCTTCATCCCTCCTCCGCTTACGTCAAGGAACACTGACGGTGGGCCAATACGCCATCCGTTTCCGCACTTTGGCTTCAGAACTCGGGTGGAATAATGAGGCCCTAACAGCCGCCTTCTGGGAAGGACTCTCGAGTCGCATCAAAGATGAGTTGGCGGGTCGTGACGTGCCCTCCACCCTAGATGCCCTGATTGCCCTAGCAACTCGAGTGGACATTCGTTTTCAGGAGCGCTCCAAAGAGCTGTCTCGTGAGAGACGACCGGTACGGCATTCCTCTCCTCCACAGAAGCCCTCCGTATCTCAGTCATCAACAGCTGGGATTCCCGTCCACGAGCCCATGCAGATCGACCGAGTACGACAGTCTGAACAACGTCGAGCAGAGCGGCTCGCCAAGGGTCTCTGCTTTTACTGCGGAGAGGACACACACCTCCTACGCTCCTGTCCGGAAAGGCCGGGAAACTCCAAAGCCTAGGGGTGGTAGGAGAGGCCACCCTAGGTGCTGGGACTCTCTCAGACCCGGTTATGTGGACTGTGCAAGTGTCAACGGGAGAGACGCGCTTCACGGCTGAGGCATACCTCGACTCTGGAGCAGCAGGCAATTTCATCCAGCAGGCCACGGTGGACAAGTACCAGCTGCCTGTTACTCCACTCGAGAAGCCCCTAGTGATTGCCTCTGTGGATGGGAGACCCCTCTCTGATACCATCTCCTGGGTCACCAGTCCGGTCGAACTGCGTATCGGTGCCCTGCACACCGAGAACATCGCTCTCTACGTCCTTCCACACATGTCCCATCAAATCCTGCTGGGACTTCCCTGGTTGCGGACACACGAACCATCAGTCAGCTGGGGTACTGGCGAAATCACCCGATGGGGTCCTGCTTGTCATGAGAAGTGTCTGAAGTCCATACAACCCATCCGACGACCTCCGGTTCCAGAGAACCTACCGGAACTGCCTTCGGCCTATTGGTCCTTCGCAGACGTTTTTGACAAGAAGGAGTCTGAGGTACTTCCGCCACACCGTCCCTACGATTGTGCCATCGACCTGCTCCCAGGAACAACACCGCCTCGAGGACGGATATATCCGTTGTCTCCAGCCGAAACCAGGGCCATGTCTACCTACATCACAGAAAGCCTGGCAAAGGGATTCATCCGGAGATCCTCCTCGCCTGCGGGAGCAGGCTTCTTCTTCGTTAAGAAGAAAGAGGGTGACCTACGCCCATGCATCGACTACCGGGGTCTGAATCAGATCACCGTAAAAAACAAGTACCCTCTGCCGCTCATCCCCGAATTGTTCGACCGGCTCAGAGGAGCCCGTGTGTTCACCAAGCTGGATCTTCGGGGTGCCTACAACCTAGTTCGTATCCGCTCTGGGGACGAATGGAAGACCGCGTTTAATACTCGCGATGGGCATTATGAATACTGCGTGATGCCCTTCGGCCTGTGTAACGCACCAGCAGTCTTCCAAGAATTGGTGAACGACATATTCCGGGACCTCCTCTACATCTGTGTAGTAGTTTATCTGGATGACATCCTTATCTTCTCTCCAGACCTCCAGACCCACAGAGAGAACGTACAGCTGGTTCTACAAAGACTGAGAGAGAATCGTCTCTACGCCAAATATGAGAAGTGTGTCTTTGAGCAGTCTTCTCTCCCTTTCCTGGAATACATCATCTCGGGCACTGGACTGCAGATGGATCCAAAGAAGGTCTCCTCCATACTCAACTGGCCTCCCCCTTCTGGACTGAAGGCAATCCAACGGTTCCTGGGATTCGCCAACTACTACCGCCAGTTTATCCCTCACTTCTCTGCCCTGACTGCTCCTCTCTCCGCTTTGACCAAAAAGGAGGCTAATCCAAAGGACTGGTCACCTGCGGCCGACGCCGCGTTTTGCTCACTGAAGCGAGCATTTGCCTCCGCTCCTGTACTCCACCGTCCGGAGTTAAACCGCCAGTTCACCTTGGAGGTGGATGCCTCCTCCTCGGGAGCCGGAGCAGTGCTCATGCAGAAGTCCTCCTCCGGCAAGATGGTGACGTGCGGTTTCTTCTCCAAGAGCTTCTCAGCGCCTGAACGTAATTACACCATCGGTGACCGAGAACTATTGGCGGTCAAACTGGCTCTGGAGGAGTGGCGCTACCTCCTGGAAGGAGCAGTGTACCCCGTGATTATCTACACGGACCACAAGAACCTGGAATACCTGCGGTCCGCTCAGCGACTGAACCCACGGCAAGCCAGGTGGTCCCTATTCTTTGCCAGGTTTGACTTCCAGCTCCATTTCCGACCCGCGGACAAGAATGTACGCGCTGATGCCTTGTCTAGGTCTTTCATGCCCATGGAGCAGGAGGAAGAGACTACCCAACCCATCATCTCTCCTAGCAAGATCATTTCGGTGGCCCCTGTCACCCTGGCCCAGATACCGCCCGGGAAGACCTATGTCTCTGAGACTGACAGGCAAAAAGTGTTACACTGGGGTCATGCCTCAAAAACAGCCGGTCATGCAGGCCAGAAGAGAACATGGGGTGCGATTGTACGCCATTACTGGTGGCCATCCCTTCGCACGGACGTCGCTGCTTTTGTCTCTGCCTGCTCCTCTTGTGCCAGAAACAAGACGCCCAAACACCTGCCCTATGGCCGTCTTCTGCCTCTGCCTATACCCTCAGTTCCGTGGCAACACATAGCGATGGATTTTATTACGGACTTGCCATTATCCTCTGGACACACAGTCATATGGGTCGTGGTGGACCGGTTCTCCAAAATGGCTCACTTCATCCCCATGGCTGGACTGCCCTCTGCTCAGGAACTCGCGGAAGCCTATATACATCACATCTTCCGCTTGCATGGCTTTCCATCCCACATCGTGTCCGACAGAGGAACTCAGTTCACCTCCCGCTTCTGGAGGGCGCTCTGCAAACATCTGGGAGTAACTCTGGACTTTTCTTCCGCATACCATCCTCAGTCTAATGGCCAAGTGGAGAGGGTCAATCAAATCTTGACATCCTTCTTACGTCACTATGTCAACGCCCATCACGACGACTGGTCCACGCTTCTGCCTTGGGCTGAATTCTCACATAACCACCACATCAGTGAGTCGTCCTCCAAATCTCCCTTCCATGTCGTTTACGGACTTCAGCCCTCCGTTCCATTGCCTATATCCCCTTCTTCGGATGTCCCTGCGGCTGATACTGTAGCCCGTGACTTCGCTACCATTTGGGACTCTGTCAAGGCGTCCCTTGGACGCGCTCTCGGCGGATGAAGAAACACGCTGACAAGAGGCGTCTGGACCCTCCGTGTTTCTCTCCTGGTGACCTGGTCTGGCTTGCTTCCCAGTACATCCGATTGAAGATACCTTCCTACAAGCTGGGCCCTCGCTACATCGGGCCGTTTAAGGTCCTCTGCAAGATCAATGAGGTCTCCTACAAGCTACAGCTCCCGGCCACGATGAGGATACCCAACTCATTCCACGTCTCCCTGCTCAAGCCGGTTGTCCTTGGTCCCTTCTCCGCTGCTACCAGTCCGGCTCCTCCACCTATTGCCGATGACGACATCTATGCGGTAAGGGATATCGTGGCCATGAAGACCGTACGAGGTCGACAGTTCTTCCTGGTGGACTGGGAGGGGTATGGTCCTGAGGATAGGTCCTGGGAGCCCAGGGAGAACGTGGGCACTCCTCTGATCCGTGCCTTCATGTCCCGGTTGCGGGGAGGGGGGCGTGGGGGGGGGGGGTACTGTCACGCTCCCCGGGTCCTTGGCTCCCCTCCCCGGGTCCTCTCCTCCGCTCCCCGGGTCCTCAGCCCCGCTCCCCGGCTCACCTGCCACGCTCCCCGGGTCCTTGGCTCCGGTGCCCGTCCTTCCCAGGCCCCCTGGTCTCCGATCGCGCCGCCCGACGGCTTCCCAGGCCCTGGCCGGCTCCCCTGCGTCCTCTTCTCAGCCTCCTTCCCTGGCTTCTGGCACCCGGGCTGCGCGCATGCGCATTAGGGCGCGCGCGCGGTCACTGACCCTTTCTTAAAGGGCCAGCGTCCATTAACAGGAAATGAGGCTAAACAGGTACAGGGTATAAAGGGGTGTATTGTCCAAGAGGGCGGGGCCTGATCTTCGTGTTTCCCAAGCTAGGAGTCAGGTCTCCTTGTGTCTTCGTGCCATACTCACGTATCTCTCTTCTAGAGCTGATCCTGCCTCGCCATCCGGTCCTGCTGAATCCCGAACCCCGCACGCTGTCCGTCTGCCATCTGACAGTCCGTACCATCTCGGATCCCTGCAGTGACCCGTCATCTCGCTCCAAAGGTTCCGGACCCCGCCTGACATCACCTCGGCTTCCGAACCTGAGCTACGTCACCCGGACTACCATCTGTGACTCCGTGGTCCCAGGGACTTCTTCGTTACACTCACTGGCACGGACTGTTCTACTGCCCATAGTGCTTCAGCTACCGGACTCCTTACCACCATCTTAGAGTTCGGCCCAGTGGATCCACCTCCTGGGTCTGCCCGACCGCCTGGCCCTGACAGTATCCGGTCTGGAGGATTCTCGTTCTTACGTTGTATCCGGTCTGGAGGAGTCTCCTTGTTACATTGTATCCGGTCTGGAGGAGTCTCCTTGTTACATTGTATCCGGTCTGGAGGAGTCTCCTTGTTAAATTGTATCCGGTCTGGAGGATTCTCGTTGTTACATTGTATCCGGTCTGGAGGAGTCTCCTTGTTACATTGTATCCGGTCTGGAGGAGTCTCCTTGTTACATTGTATCCGGTCTGGAGGAGTCTCCTTGTTAAATTGTATCCGGTCTGGAGGATTCTCGTTGTTACATTGTATCCGGTCTGGAGGAGTCTCCTTGTTACATTGTATCCGGTCTGGAGGATTCTCGTTGTTACATTGTATCCGGTCTGGAGGATTCTGGTTTGTTACATTGTATCCGGTCTGGAGGAGTCTCCTTGTTACATTGTATCCGGTCTGGAGAAGTCTCATTGTTAATTGTATCCGGTCTGGAGGATGCTCGTTGTTACATTGTAGCCGGTCTGGAGGATTCTCCTTCTTACATTGTATCTGGTCTGGAGGATTCTCGTTGTTACATTGTATCTGGTCTGGAGTAGTCTCGTTACATTGTATCCGGTCTGGAGGAGTCTCCTTCTTACATTGTATCTGGTATGGTGGAGTCTCGTTGTTACATTGTATCTGGTCTGGAGGATTCTCGTTGTTACATTGTATCTGGTCTGGAGGATTCTCGTTGTTACATTGTATCCGGTCTGGAGGATTTTCCTTGTTACATTGTATCCGGTCTGGAGGATTCTCCTTGTTACATTGTATCCGGTCTGGAGGAGTCTCCTTGTTACATTGTATCCGGTCTGGAGGATTCTCCTTGTTACATTGTATCCGGTCTGGAGGATTCTCCTTCTTACATTGTATCCGGTCTCTAGGATTCTCCTTGTTACATTGTATCCGGTCTGGAGGAGTCTCGTTGTTACATTGTATCCGGTCTGGAGGATTCTAGTTGTTACATTGTATCCGGTCTGGAGGATTCTCTTTGTTACATTGTATCTGGTCTGGAGGAGTCTCCTTGTTACATTGTATCCGGTCTGGAGGAGTCTCCTTGTTACATTGTATCCGGTCTGGTGGATTCTCATTGTTACATTGTGTCCGGTCTGGAGGAGTCTCCTTGTTACATTGTATCCGGTCTGGAGGAGTCTCCTTGTTACATTGTATCCGGTCTGGAGGAGTCTCCTTGTTACATTGTATCCGGTCTGGAGGAGTCTCGTTGTTACGTTGTATCCGGTCTGGAGGAGTCTCGTTGTTACGTTGTATCCGGTCTGGAGGATTCTCCTTGTTACATTGTATCCGGTCTGGAGGATTCTCGGTGTTACATTGTATCCCGTCTGGAGGATTCTCCTTGTTACATTCTATCCGGTCTGGAGGAGTCTCGTTGTTACATTTTATCTGGTCTGGGGGATTCTCCTTGTTACATTGTATCCGGTCTGGAGGAGTCTCGTTGTTACATTGTATCTGGTCTGGAGGATTCTCCTTGTTACATTGTATCCGGTCTGGAGGATTCTTCTTCTTACATTGTATCCGGTCTGGAGGAGTCTCCTTGTTACATTGTATCCGGTCTGGAGGAGTCTCGTTGTTACATTGTATCTGGTCTGGAGGAGTCTCCTTGTTACATTGTATCTGGTCTGGAGGAGTCTCCTTCTTACATTGTATCTGGTCTGGAGGAGTCTCCTTCTTACATTGTATCTGGTCTGGTGGAGTCTCGTTACATTGTATCCGGTCTGGAGGATTCTCCTTGTTACATTGTATCCGGTCTGGAGGAGTCTCCTTGTTACATTGTATCCGGTCTGGAGGATTCTCCTTGTTACATTGTATCCGGTCTGGAGGATTCTTCTTCTTACATTGTATCCGGTCTGGAGGAGTCTCCTTGTTACATTGTATCCGGTCTGGAGGAGTCTCGTTGTTACATTGTATCTGGTCTGGAGGAGTCTCCTTGTTACATTGTATCTGGTCTGGAGGAGTCTCCTTGTTACATTGTATCTGGTCTGGAGGAGTCTCGTTGTTACATTGTATCTGGTCTGGAGGATTTTCCTTGTTACATTGTATCCGGTCTGGAGGATTCTCCTTGTTACATTGTATTCGGTCTGGAGGAGTCTCCTTGTTACATTGTATCCGGTCTGGAGGATTCTCGTTACATTGTATCCGGTCTGGAGGATTCTCCTTGTTACATTGTATCCGGTCTGGAGGATTCTCGTTGTTACATTGTATCCGGTCTGGAGGATTCTCCTTGTTACATTGTATCCGGTCTGGAGGATTCTCCTTGTTACATTGTATCCGGTCTGGAGGATTCTCATTGTTACATTGTATCCGGTCTGGAGGAGTCTCGTTGTTACATTGTATCCGGTCTGGAGGATTCTCCTTGTTACATTGTATCTGGTCTGGAGGAGCCTCGTTGTTACATTGTATCTGGTCTGGAGGAGTCTCGTTGGTACATTGTATCCGGTCTGGAGGAGTCTCGTTGTTACATTGTATCTGGTCTGGAGGAGTCTCCTTGTTACATTGTATCCGGTCTGGAGGATTCTCCTTGTTACATTGTATCCGGTCTGGAGGAGTCTCGTTGTTACATTGTATCCGGTCTGGAGGAGTCTCCTTGTTACATTGTATCTGGTCTGGAGGAGTCTCGTTGTTACATTGTATCTGGTCTGGAGGATTCTCCTTATTACATTGTATCTGGTCTGGAGGACTCTCGTTGTTACATTGTATCTGGTCTGGAGGATTCTCGTTGTTACATTGTATCCGGTCTGGAGGAGTCTCCTTGTTACATTGTATCCGGTCTGGAGGAGTCTCCTTGTTACATTGTATCCGGTCTGGAGGATTCTCCTTGTTACATTGTATCCGGTCTGGAGGAGTCTCCTTGTTACATTGTATCCGGTCTGGAGGATTCTCCTTGTTACATTGTATCCGGTCTGGAGGAGTCTCGTTGTTACATTGTATCCGGTCTGGAGGAGTCTCGTTGTTACATTGTATCCGGTCTGGAGGATTCTCCTTGTTACATTGTATCCGGTCTGGAGGAGTCTCCTTGTTACATTGTATCTGGTCTGGAGGAGTCTCGTTGTTACATTGTATCCGGTCTGGAGGATTCTCCTTGTTACATTGTATCTGGTCTGGAGCAGTCTCCTTGTTACATTGTATTTGGTCTGGAGGAGTCTCCTTGTTACATTGTATCCGGTCTGGAGGATTCTCCTTATTACATTGTATCCGGTCTGGAGGATTCTCGTTGTTACATTGTATCCGGTCTGGAGGATTCTCCTTGTTACATTGTATCCGGTCTGGAGGAGTCTCCTTGTTACATTGTATCCGGTCTGGAGGAGTCTCGTTGTTACATTGTATCTGGTCTGGAGGAGTCTCCTTGTTACATTGTATCTGGTCTGGAGGAGTCTCCTTCTTACATTGTATCTGGTCTGGAGGAGTCTCCTTCTTACATTGTATCTGGTCTGGTGAAGTCTCGTTACATTGTATCCGGTCTGGAGGATTCTCCTTGTTACATTGTATCCGGTCTGGAGGAGTCTCCTTGTTACATTGTATCCGGTCTGGAGGATTCTCCTTGTTACATTGTATCCGGTCTGGAGGATTCTTCTTCTTACATTGTATCCGGTCTGGAGGAGTCTCCTTGTTACATTGTATCCGGTCTGGAGGAGTCTCGTTGTTACATTGTATCTGGTCTGGAGGAGTCTCCTTGTTACATTGTATCTGGTCTGGAGGAGTCTCCTTGTTACATTGTATCTGGTCTGGAGGAGTCTCGTTGTTACATTGTATCTGGTCTGGAGGATTTTCCTTGTTACATTGTATCCGGTCTGGAGGATTCTCCTTGTTACATTGTATTCGGTCTGGAGGAGTCTCCTTGTTACATTGTATCCGGTCTGGAGGATTCTCGTTACATTGTATCCGGTCTGGAGAAGTCTCCTTGTTACATTGTATCCGGTCTGGAGGATTTTCGTTGTTACATTGTATCCGGTCTGGAGGAGTCTCGTTGTTACATTGTACCCGGTCTGGAGGATTTTCGTTGTTACATTGTATCCGGTCTGGAGGAGTCTCGTTGTTACATTGTATCCGGTCTGGAGGATTCTCCTTGTTACATTGTATCCGGTCTGGAGGATTCTCCTTGTTACATTGTATCCGGTCTGGAGGATTCTCATTGTTACATTGTATCCGGTCTGGAGGAGTCTCGTTGTTACATTGTATCCGGTCTGGAGGATTCTCCTTGTTACATTGTATCTGGTCTGGAGGAGCCTCGTTGTTACATTGTATCTGGTCTGGAGGAGTCTCGTTGGTACATTGTATCCGGTCTGGAGGAGTCTCGTTGTTACATTGTATCTGGTCTGGAGGAGTCTCCTTGTTACATTGTATCCGGTCTGGAGGATTCTCCTTGTTACATTGTATCCGGTCTGGAGGAGTCTCGTTGTTACATTGTATCCGGTCTGGAGGAGTCTCCTTGTTACATTGTATCTGGTCTGGAGGAGTCTCGTTGTTACATTGTATCTGGTCTGGAGGATTCTCCTTATTACATTGTATCTGGTCTGGAGGACTCTCGTTGTTACATTGTATCTGGTCTGGAGGATTCTCGTTGTTACATTGTATCTGGTCTGGAGGAGTCTCCTTGTTACATTGTATCCGGTCTGGAGGATTCTCCTTGTTACATTGTATCCGGTCTGGAGGAGTCTCCTTGTTACATTGTATCCGGTCTGGAGGATTCTCCTTGTTACATTGTATCCGGTCTGGAGGAGTCTCGTTGTTACATTGTATCCGGTCTGGAGGAGTCTCGTTGTTACATTGTATCCGGTCTGGAGGATTCTCCTTGTTACATTGTATCCGGTCTGGAGGAGTCTCCTTGTTACATTGTATCTGGTCTGGAGGAGTCTCGTTGTTACATTGTATCCGGTCTGGAGGATTCTCCTTGTTACATTGTATCTGGTCTGGAGCAGTCTCCTTGTTACATTGTATTTGGTCTGGAGGAGTCTCCTTGTTACATTGTATCCGGTCTGGAGGATTCTCCTTATTACATTGTATCCGGTCTGGAGGATTCTCGTTGTTACATTGTATCCGGTCTGGAGGATTCTCCTTGTTACATTGTATCCGGTCTGGAGGAGCCTCGTTGTTACATTGTATCCGGTCTGGAGGATTCTCCTTGTTACATTGTATCCGGTCTGGAGGATTCTCGTTGTTACATTGTATCCGGTCTGGAGGATTCTCCTTGTTACATTGTATCCGGCCTGGAGGATTCTCATTGTTACATTGTATCCGGTCTGGAGGAGTCTCGTTGTTACATTGTATCCGGTCTGGAGGATTCTCCTTGTTACATTGTATCTGGTCTGGAGGAGTCTCATTGTTACATTGTATCCGGTCTGGAGGAGTCTCGTTGTTACATTGTATCCGGTCTGGAGGATTCTCGTTGTTACATTGTATCTGGTCTGGAGGATTCTCCTTGTTACATTGTATCCGGTCTGGAGAAGTCTCCTTGTTACATTGTATCCGGTCTGGAGGATTTTCGTTGTTACATTGTATCCGGTCTGGAGGAGTCTCGTTGTTACATTGTACCCGGTCTGGAGGATTTTCGTTGTTACATTGTATCCGGTCTGGAGGAGTCTCGTTGTTACATTGTATCCGGTCTGGAGGAGTCTCCTTGTTACATTGTATCCGGTCTGGAAGAGTCTCGTTGTTACATTGTATCTGGTCTGGAGGATTCTCGTTGTTACATTGTATCCGGTCTGGAGGAGTCTCCTTGTTACATTGTATCCGGTCTGGAGGAGTCTCCTTGTTACATTGTATCCGGTCTGGAGGATTCTCGTTGTTACATTGTATCCGGTCTGGAGGAGTCTCCTTGTTACATTGTATCCGGTCTGGAGGAGTCTCCTTTTTATATTGTATCCGGTCTGGAGGATTCTCCTTGTTACATTGTATCTGGTCTGGAGGAGTCTCGTTGTTACATTGTATCTGGTCTGGAGGAGTCTCCTTGTTACATTGTATCTGGTCTGGAGGAGTCTCCTTCTTACATTGTATCTGGTCTGGAGGAGTCTCCTTCTTACATTGTATCTGGTCTGGTGGAGTCTCGTTACATTGTATCCGGTCTGGAGGATTCTCCTTGTTACATTGTATCCGGTCTGGAGGAGTCTCCTTGTTACATTGTATCCGGTCTGGAGGATTCTCGTTACATTGTATCCGGTCTGGAGGATTCTCCTTGTTACGTTGTATCCAGTCTGGAGGATTCTCGTTGTTACGTTGTATCCGGTCTGGAGGAGTCTCCTTCTTACATTGTATCTGGTCTGGTGGAGTCTCGTTGTTACATTGTATCCGGTCTGGAGGATTCTCGTTGTTACATTGTATCTGGTCTGGAGGATTCTCGTTGTTACATTGTATCCGGTCTGGAGGATTCTCGTTGTTACATTGTATCTGGTCTGGAGGATTCTCGTTGTTACATTGTATCCGGTCTGGAGGATTCTCGTTGTTACATTGTATCCGGTCTGGAGGATTTTCCTTGTTACATTGTATCCGGTCTGGAGGATTCTCCTTGTTACATTGTATCCGGTCTGGAGGAGTCTCCTTGTTACATTGTATCCGGTCTGGAGGATTCTCGTTACATTGTATCCGGTCTGGAGGATTCTCCTTGTTACATTGTATCCGGTCTGGAGGATTCTCGTTGTTACATTGTATCCGGTCTGGAGGATTCTCCTTGTTACATTGTATCCGGTCTGGAGGATTCTCCTTTTTACATTGTATCCGGTCTGGAGGATTCTCATTGTTACATTGTATCCGGTCTGGAGGAGTCTCGTTGTTACATTGTATCCGGTCTGGAGGATTCTCCTTGTTACATTGTATCTGGTCTGGAGGAGCCTCGTTGTTACATTATATCTGGTCTGGAGGAGTCTCGTTGGTACATTGTATCCGGTCTGGAGGAGTCTCGTTGTTACATTGTATCTGGTCTGGAGGAGTCTCCTTGTTACATTGTATCCGGTCTGGAGGATTCTCCTTGTTACATTGTATCCGGTCTGGAGGAGTCTCGTTGTTACATTGTATCTGGTCTGGAGGATTCTCCTTATTACATTGTATCCGGTCTGGAGGAGTCTCGTTGTTACATTGTATCTGGTCTGGAGGATTCTCGTTGTTACATTGTATCCGGTCTGGAGGAGTCTCCTTGTTACATTGTATCCGGTCTGGAGGAGTCTCCTTGTTACATTGTATCCGGTCTGGAGGATTCTCCTTGTTACATTGTATCCGGTCTGGAGGAGTCTCCTTGTTACATTGTATCCGGTCTGGAGGATTCTCCTTGTTACATTGTATCCGGTCTGGAGGAGTCTCGTTGTTACATTGTATCCGGTCTGGAGGAGTCTCCTTGTTACATTGTATCTGGTCTGGAGGAGTCTCGTTGTTACATTGTATCCGGTCTGGAGGATTCTCCTTGTTACATTGTATCTGGTCTGGAGCAGTCTCCTTGTTACATTGTATTTGGTCTGGAGGAGTCTCCTTGTTACATTGTATCCGGTCTGGAGGATTCTCCTTATTACATTGTATCCGGTCTGGAGGATTCTCGTTGTTACATTGTATCCGGTCTGGAGGATTCTCCTTGTTACATTGTATCCGGTCTGGAGGAGCCTCGTTGTTACATTGTATCCGGTCTGGAGGATTCTCCTTGTTACATTGTATCCGGTCTGGAGGATTCTCGTTGTTACATTGTATCCGGTCTGGAGGATTCTCCTTGTTACATTGTATCCGGCCTGGAGGATTCTCATTGTTACATTGTATCCGGTCTGGAGGAGTCTCGTTGTTACATTGTATCCGGTCTGGAGGATTCTCCTTGTTACATTGTATCTGGTCTGGAGGAGTCTCGTTGTTACATTGTATCCGGTCTGGAGGAGTCTCGTTGTTACATTGTATCCGGTCTGGAGGATTCTCGTTGTTACATTGTATCCGGTCTGGAGGATTCTCCTTGTTACATTGTATCCGGTCTGGAGAAGTCTCCTTGTTACATTGTATCCGGTCTGGAGGATTTTCGTTGTTACATTGTATCCGGTCTGGAGGAGTCTCGTTGTTACATTGTACCCGGTCTGGAGGATTTTCGTTGTTACATTGTATCCGGTCTGGAGGAGTCTCGTTGTTACATTGTATCCGGTCTGGAGGAGTCTCCTTGTTACATTGTATCCGGTCTGGAGGAGTCTCGTTGTTACATTGTATCTGGTCTGGAGGATTCTCGTTGTTACATTGTATCCGGTCTGGAGGAGTCTCCTTGTTACATTGTATCCGGTCTGGAGGAGTCTCCTTGTTACATTGTATCCGGTCTGGAGGATTCTCGTTGTTACATTGTATCCGGTCTGGAGGAGTCTCCTTGTTACATTGTATCCGGTCTGGAGGAGTCTCCTTTTTACATTGTATCCGGTCTGGAGGATTCTCCTTGTTACATTGTATCTGGTCTGGAGGAGTCTCGTTGTTACATTGTATCTGGTCTGGAGGAGTCTCCTTGTTACATTGTATCTGGTCTGGAGGAGTCTCCTTCTTACATTGTATCTGGTCTGGAGGAGTCTCCTTCTTACATTGTATCTGGTCTGGTGGAGTCTCGTTACATTGTATCCGGTCTGGAGGATTCTCCTTGTTACATTGTATCCGGTCTGGAGGAGTCTCCTTGTTACATTGTATCCGGTCTGGTGGATTCTCGTTACATTGTATCCGGTCTGGAGGATTCTCCTTGTTACGTTGTATCCAGTCTGGAGGATTCTCGTTGTTACGTTGTATCCGGTCTGGAGGAGTCTCCTTGTTACATTGTATCCGGTCTGGAGGAGTCTCCTTGTTACATTGTATCCGGTCTGGAGGAGTCTCCTTCTTACATTGTATCTGGTCTGGTGGAGTCTCGTTGTTACATTGTATCCGGTCTGGAGGATTCTCGTTGTTACATTGTATCTGGTCTGGAGGATTCTCGTTGTTACATTGTATCCGGTCTGGAGGATTCTCGTTGTTACATTGTATCCGGTCTGGAGGATTTTCCTTGTTACATTGTATCCGGTCTGGAGGATTCTCCTTGTTACATTGTATCCGGTCTGGAGGAGTCTCCTTGTTACATTGTATCCGGTCTGGAGGATTCTCGTTACATTGTATCCGGTCTGGAGGATTCTCCTTGTTACATTGTATCCGGTCTGGAGGATTCTCGTTGTTACATTGAATCCGGTCTGGAGGATTCTCCTTGTTACATTGTATCCGGTCTGGAGGATTCTCCTTGTTACATTGTATCCGGTCTGGAGGATTCTCATTGTTACATTGTATCCGGTCTGGAGGAGTCTCGTTGTTACATTGTATCCGGTCTGGAGGATTCTCCTTGTTACATTGTATCTGGTCTGGAGGAGCCTCGTTGTTACATTGTATCTGGTCTGGAGGAGTCTCGTTGGTACATTGTATCCGGTCTGGAGGAGTCTCGTTGTTACATTGTATCTGGTCTGGAGGAGTCTCCTTGTTACATTGTATCCGGTCTGGAGGATTCTCCTTGTTACATTGTATCCGGTCTGGAGGAGTCTCGTTGTTACATTGTATCCGGTCTGGAGGATTCTCGTTGTTACATTGTATCCGGTCTGGAGGAGTCTCCTTGTTACATTGTATCCGGTCTGGAGGAGTCTCCTTTTTACATTGTATCCGGTCTGGAGGAGTCTCCTTTTTACATTGTATCCGGTCTGGAGGATTCTCCTTGTTACATTGTATCCGGTCTGGAGGATTCTCGTTGTTACATTGTATCCGGTCTGGAGGAGTCTCCTTGTTACATTGTATCCGGTCTGGAGGAGTCTCGTTGTTACATTGTATCCGGTCTGGAGGATTCTCCTTGTTACATTGTATCCGGTCTGGAGGATTCTCCTTGTTACATTGTATCTGGTCTGGAGGAGTCTCGTTGTTACATTGTATCCGGTCTGGAGGATTCTCCTTGTTACATTGTATCCGGTCTGGAGGATTCTCGTTGTTACATTGTATCCGGTCTGGAGGATTCTCGTTGTTACATTGTATCCGGTCTGGAGGAGTCTCGTTGTTACATTGTATCCGGTCTGGAGGATTCTCGTTGTTACATTGTATCCGGTCTGGAGGAGTCTCCTTGTTACATTGTATCCGGTCTGGAGGATTCTCCTTGTTACATTGTATCCGGTCTGGAGGATTCTCGTTGTTACATTGTATCCGGTCTGGAGGATTCTCGTTGTTACATTGTATCCGGTCTGGAGTATTCTCCTTGTTACGTTGTATCCGGTCTGGAGGATTATCCTTGTTACATTGTATCCGGTCTGGAGGATTCTCCTTGTTACATTGTATCCGGTCTGGAGGATTCTCGTTGTTACATTGTATCCAGTCTGGAGGAGTCTCGTTGTTACATTGTATCCGGTCTGGAGGATTCTCGTTGTTACATTGTATCCGGTATGGAGTATTCTCCTTGTTACATTGTATCCGGTCTGGAGGAGTCTCGTTGTTACATTGTATCCGGTCCGGAGGAGTCTCCTTGTTACATTGTATCCGGTCCGGAGGATTCTCCTTGTTACATTGTATCCGGTCTGGAGGATTCTCCTTGTTACATTGTATCCGGTCTGGAGGATTCTCGTTGTTACATTGTATCCGGTCTGGAGGATTCTCGTTGTTACATTGTATCCGGTCTGGAGTATTCTCCTTGTTACATTGTATCCGGTCTGGAGGATTCTCCTTGTTACATTGTATCCGGTCCGGAGGATTCTCCTTGTTACATTGTATCCGGTCCGGAGGATTCTCCTTGTTACATTGTATCCGGTCTGGAGGAGTCTCGTTGTTACATTGTATCTGGTCTGGAGGAGTCTCCTTGTTACATTGTATCCGGTCTGGAGGAGTCTCCTTGTTACATTGTATCCGGTCTGGAGGAGTCTCCTTGTTACATTGTATCCGGTCTGGAGGAGTCTCCTTGTTACATTGTATCCGGTCTGGAGGAGTCTCGTTGTTACATTGTATCTGGTCTGGAGGAGTCTCCTTGTTACATTGTATCCGGTCTGGAGGATTCTCGTTGTTACATTGTATCCGGTCTGGAGGATTCTCGTTGTTACATTGTATCCGGTCCGGAGGATTCTCCTTGTTACATTGTATCCGGTCTGGAGGAGTCTCGTTGTTACATTGTATCCGGTCTGGAGGAGTCTCCTTGTTACATTGTATCCGGTCTGGAGGATTCTCCTTGTTACATTGTATCCGGTCCGGAGGATTCTCCTTGTTACATTGTATCCGGTCCGGAGGATTCTCGTTGTTACATTGTATCCGGTCTGGAGGATTCTCCTTGTTACATTGTATCTGGTCTGGAGGAGTCACGTTGTTACATTGTATCCGGTCTGGAGGAGTCACGTTGTTACATTGTATCTGGTCTGGAGGAGTCTCGTTGTTACATTGTATCCGGTCTGGAGGAGTCTCCTTGTTACATTGTATCTGGTCCGGAGGATTCTCCTTGTTACATTGTATCCGGTCCGGAGGATTCTCCTTGTTACATTGTATCCGGTCTGGAGGATTCTGGTTTGTTACATTGTATCCGGTCTGGAGGATTCTCCTTGTTACATTGTATCCGGTCTGGAGGATTCTCGTTGTTACATTGTATCCGGTCTGGAGGAGTCTCGTTGTTACATTGTATCCGGTCTGGAGGATTCTCCTTGTTACATTGTATCCGGTCTGGAGGATTCTCCTTGTTACATTGTATCTGGTCTGGAGGATTCTCGTTGTTACATTGTATCCGGTCTGGAGGATTCTCGTTGTTACATTGTATCCGGTCTGGAGGAGTCTCGTTGTTACATTGTATCCGGTCTGGAGGATTCTCCTTGTTACATTGTATCCGGTCTGGAGGATTCTCCTTGTTACATTGTATCTGGTCTGGAGGATTCTCGTTGTTACATTGTATCCGGTCTGGAGGAGTCTCGTTGTTACATTGCATCCGGTCTGGAGGATTCTCCTTGTTACATTGTATCCGGTCTGGAGGAGTCTCGTTGTTACATTGTATCCGGTCTGGAGGAGTCTCCTTGTTACATTGTATCCGGTCTGGAGGAGTCTCGTTGTTACATTGTATCCAGTCTGGAGGAGTCTCCTTGTTACATTGTATCCGGTCTGGAGGAGTCTCCTTGTTACATTGTATCCGGTCTGGAGGAGTCTCGTTGTTACATTGTATCCGGTCTGGAGGATTCTCCTTGTTACATTGTATCCGGTCTGGAGGATTCTCGTTGTTACATTGTATCCGGTCTGGAGGATTCTCCTTGTTACATTGTATCCGGTCTGGAGGATTCTCCTTGTTACATTGTATCCGGTCCGGAGGATTCTCGTTGTTACATTGTATCCGGTCTGGAGGATTCTCCTTGTTACATTGTATCTGGTCTGGAGGAGTCTCCTTGTTACATTGTATCCGGTCCGGAGGATTCTCGTTGTTACATTGTATCCGGTCTGGAGGAGTCTCGTTGTTACATTGTATCCGGTCTGGAGGAGTCTCCTTGTTACATTGTATCCGGTCTGGAGGAGTCTCCTTGTTACATTGTATCCGGTCTGGAGGAGTCTCGTTGTTACATTGTATCCGGTCTGGAGGAGTCTCGTTGTTACATTGTATCCGGTCTGGAGGATTCTCCTTGTTACATTGTATCCGGTCTGGAGGATTCTCGTTGTTACATTGTATCCGGTCTGGAGGATTCTCCTTGTTACATTGTATCCGGTCTGGAGGATTCTCCTTGTTACATTGTATCCGGTCCGGAGGATTCTCGTTGTTACATTGTATCCGGTCTGGAGGATTCTCCTTGTTACATTGTATCTGGTCTGGAGGAGTCTCCTTGTTACATTGTATCCGGTCCGGAGGATTCTCGTTGTTACATTGTATCCGGTCTGGAGGAGTCTCGTTGTTACATTGTATCCGGTCTGGAGGAGTCTCCTTGTTACATTGTATCCGGTCTGGAGGAGTCTCCTTGTTACATTGTATCCGGTCTGGAGGAGTCTCGTTGTTACATTGTATCCGGTCCGGAGGATTCTCCTTGTTACATTGTATCCGGTCCGGAGGATTCTCGTTGTTACATTGTATCCGGTCTGGAGGAGTCTCGTTGTTACATTGTATCTGGTCTGGAGGATTCTCGTTGTTACATTGTATCCGGTCTGGAGGATTCTCCTTGTTACATTGTATCCGGTCTGGAGGAGTCTCCTTGTTACATTGTATCCGGTCTGGAGGAGTCTCCTTGTTACATTGTATCCGGTCTGGAGGAGCCTCGTTGTTACATTGTATCCGGTCCGGAGGATTCTCGTTGTTACATTGTATCCGGTCTGGAGGAGTCTCGTTGTTACATTGTATCTGGTCTGGAGGATTCTCGTTGTTACATTGTATCCGGTCTGGAGGATTCTCCTTGTTACATTGTATCCGGTGTGGAGGAGTCTCCTTGTTACATTGTATCCGGTCTTCTCTGCGGTTGCTGGTTTTCTGCAGATACACTGTCAGTTTGGGGTGCATTATTTTATCTCAGGGTTATTGTTTCTCGTGTCACTTTTGAGCTGTTTATTATACAATGGACTGTTCTCTTCTGGCTGTTTCATGGCGTTCACTTCCAGAAGCAGACGTTTTGGAAAATGATCCATAAATGGATGCAGTATTGTCTCTTGGACGCCTGCGTGCCATATTACACCGCCCGCAGTTGTGCAAACCTGTAATACGGTGGGGGCTGATGAATTATTTCCTGATGGGGAGGGGGTCAAGTGTGGAAATAAGAATGTAGTGATTCAGGGGTAAAATAGTGATGTGTATAATTGTGTAGAGGCGCGGCGTGCCTCTTTGGTGCGGAGGAGAAGGCGCGGGAGGAATCGGCAGGTTCACAGGCTGGGGCTGAACTTTGGCCGCTGCCTCCATTCTTCTCCCTGATTAGTGTTTGAGAGGAGAACAGCGGCTCGCTCAGCTCCTCGCAGCACGACGCTGGAAATGGCTTTCCCTTCATGTCTTTCTGTGGCCATCAGGCTGGAGACGGTAATGTGGAGTTTTTCGGGAAAAGATCAGTGGCGGTCCTATTGTCATCTTCTTCCCGGAGCCGTCTGTATCTAGTGGCACCATTATCGCTTCATGTTCCTCTAATTGGAGGGATTATCATCTTCTCCATTCTTTTTTTGTGATTCTCCAGACTTGTAACTTGTCAGCGGGAATCTGCGCTATAAAGCTGGTAAGAACGAGTGCGCGAAGCGGAGAGCGACGATAATGAGGGACAGCGGACACTCGAAGAAGAGGGGTCAACCCCATATCTGCTGTCAGCACCAGTCACATACATGTAGATGAATGGACCATCCATATCCATAAATCCATATCCGGTATACAGCCGGGCTTGTGGGGTGTCTCCGGTATACAGCCGGGCTTGTGGGGTGTCTCCGGTATACAGCCGGGCTTGTGGGGTGTCTCCGGTATACAGAGGGTCTTTTGGAGTGTGTCCAGTATACAGCCGGGCTTGTGGGGTGTCCCCGGTATACAGAGGGTCTTGTGGGGTGTCTCCAGTATACAGCCGATCTTGTGGGGTGTGTCCAGTATACAGCCGAGCTTGTGGGGTGTGTCCAGTATACAGCCAAGCTTGTGGGGTGTCTCCGGTATACCGCTGGGCTTGTGGGGTGTCTCCGGTGTACAGCCGGGCTTGTGGGGTGTCCCCGGTATACAGAGGTTCTTGTGGGGTGTCTCCGGTGTACAGCCGGGCTTGTGGGGTGTCTCCGGTGTACAGCTGGGCTTGTGGGGTGTCTCCGGTATACAGCTGGGCTTGTGGGGTGTCTCCGGTATACAGCTGGGCTTGTGGGGTGTCTCCGGTGTACAGAGGGTCTTGTGGGATTTGTCCAGTATACATCCAGGCTTGTGGGGTGTCCCTGATATACGGTGGGTCTTGTGGGGTGTTCCCAGTATACTGGGGGTGTTGTGGGGTGTTCCCAGTATACGGGGGGTGTTGTGGGGTGTTCCTAGTATACGGGGGGTGTTGTGGGGTGTTCCTAGTATACGGGGGGTGTTCCCGGTATACGGAGGGTCTTGTGGGGTGTTACCGGTATACGGAGGGTCTTGTGGGGTGTTCCCTGTATATGGAAGGTCTTGTGGGGTGTTCCCTGTATATGGAGGGTCATGTGGGGTGTTGCCTGTATATGGAGGTCATGTGGGGTGTTGCCTGTATATGGAGGTCATGTGGGGTGTTGCCTGTATATGGAGGTCATGTGGGGTGTTCCCTGTATATGGAGGTCATGTGGGGTGTTCCCTGTATATGGAGGTCATGTGGGGTGTTCCCTGTATATGGAGGTCATGTGGGGTGTTCCCTGTATATGGAGGTCATGTGGGGGGTTCCCTGTATATGGAGGTCATGTGGGGTGTTCCCTGTATTTGGAGGTCATGTGGGGTGTTCCCTGTATATGGAGGTCATGTGGGGTGTCCCCGGTATATGGAGGTCATGTGGGGGGTTCCCTGTATATGGAGGTCATGTGGGGTGTTCCCTGTATTTGGAGGTCATGTGGGGTGTTCCCTGTATATGGAGGTCATGTGGGGTGTTCCCTGTATATGGAGGTCATGTGGGGTGTTCCCTTTATACGGAGGGTCTTGTGGCGTGTTCCCTGTATATGGTGGTCATGTGGGGTGTTCCCTGTATTTGGAGGTCATGTGAGGTGTTCCCTGTATCAGAAATTGGAGCCAAGAAAGAGGGTGGCTTGTGCTGATGATTGACGTTGTCCATCATATAGACAGTTGGGGTGTCACGTATCTGGTGAAAGAGATGGCAGCCATGGGACCTGTGACAAGAAGACAAGCCGGCAGCGTGATGGAGCGATGCTCTGCAGGGTGATGGAGCGACGCTCTGCAGCGTGATGGATCGACGCTCTGCAGCGTGATGGATCGACGCTCTGCAGCGTGATGGAGCGACTCTGCAGCGTGATGGAGCGACGCTCTGCAGCGTGATGGAGCGACGCTCTGCAGCGTGATGGAGCGACGCTCTGCAGCGTGATGGAGCGACGCTCTGCAGCGTGATGAGGCCGTGTTCTGCAGCGTGATGGAGCGACGCTCTGCAGTGTGATGGAGCGACGCTCTGCAGTGTGATGAGGCCGTGTTCTGCAGCGTGATGAGGCCGTGTTCTGCAGCCATCAGTGCGTGTTACACGTACCTCCTACCTTACATTGTACAGCGCCTCCTCCCTGGTGATGAATGGGCTTTCCAGATCTCATATTTACTGTCTTAGGGAAAAAGAAGTCCAATCCATGGAGCCGCGCACAGGATCTGCTGCAGGTACACAGGCCTCCTGCTGAGGAATGTGGAGCCAGTAGATGCCCTGCAGGATGGTATTAATGATGTGGCTGATATTACTGCACATTTCTGGCTACAGATGCTTTATATGTAGTGCTCTGTTGCTCTCTGGTGTCTGCCGGCAGGTTTCCTCATCTCCTCCTGTCTGCACATGGCTGCTTCTTTACTGACCCCTGTAAATGACCCGGCCCTGCGTCCCTGAAGCCATCATGGCCTCGGAGCGCAGAGTCTGCGCAGCGTCCCATAGCCCTGCACTGAGCGCAGCACATGGGGGGACATATTTTTTCTTCTCCCTTCTTTCCTCTCCAGTGTATACGAAATCCGGGAACATGGACAGAAAATAGCGCGGCAGGTTGCTCCAGGTCACGCGGAACAACCTGCGGCAGCACCTCCGGCCCGCCGGTAATTGAGGTCGCTCGTAGTGCAATTAGATCATGTGGAGGTTGCGCTTCCGCTTTCTTCGTGGCCGCCGGCGCCTCGTCTTACGCCTCGTCTTACAAGCTCTCACTTACGGGCCAGGATTCATATTTGCATGACAATAGTCTGTGTGCAGTTATTACATTCAGGTCACTGTTCACACCAGCTGCAGAAAACAACCCTGGGCGGATCGGCAATAATGGACGCTCCAGAGTGCAGTCGTCTGATGTCTGCCCCGGCAGCACCACTGCCTGGCCTGGAGCGTGAGACCACCAAATAGTGGAATCAGGACCTGGATCCTCCACTCCCAGGAGAATGGGCCCCTTGTTATGTAGCCCCCCTCATCTTTGGATGTCCCTGAGTTTGGACTTTTGAGCCTTGTTCACACAGGAGGCTTTCTCTCCCCAGCCTGGAGTATTACCCAGTCCTGTAGGGCTCAGGAGGCTTTGTCTCCCCCAGGTTGCAGTTTTGGGATTGTACATAGTTTGGTGTCGTGGTCCCGCACACAGATGTCATATATGTTTGTGTACCATAGATCGGCGGTCTCGGTACAAGCATTGAGTGTCTGCGCTCTGCATGTGGTGCCGCTCCGCCATGCTGGGCGCTATATGTCTGTGGCGCTGTCACATGGACCCTGTCTCTTCCGGATTCTTCCCGTCCTTCGCTGCTGTCAGTCACTCCACATTCTCCATGCGTCTCCGCCATGCTGGGCGCTATACGTCTGTGGCGCTGTCACACGGACCCTGTCTCTTACAGATTCTTCCTGTCCTTCGCTGCTGACTGTCAGTCGCTCCACATTCTCCATGCGTCTCCGCCATGCTAGGCGCTATATGTCTGTGGCGCTGTCACATGGACCCTGTCTCTTCCGGATTCTTCCCGTCCTTCGCTGCTGTCAGTCACTCCACATTCTCCATGCGTCTCCGCCATGCTGGGCGCTATACGTCTGTGGCGCTGTCACACGGACCCTGTCTCTTACAGATTCTTCCTGTCCTTCGCTGCTGACTGTCAGTCGCTCCACATTCTCCATGCGTCTCCGCCATGCTAGGCGCTATATGTCTGTGGCGCTGTCACACGAACCCTGTCTCTTCCAGATTCTTCCCGTCCTTCACTGCTGTCAGTTGCTCCACATTCTCCATGCGTCTCCGCCATGCTGGGCGCTATACGTCTGTGGCGCTGTCACATGGACCCTGTCTCTTCCGGATTCCTCCTGTCCTTCACTGCTGTCAGTCGCTCCACATTCTCCATGCGTCTCCGCCATGCTGGGCGCTATACGTCTGTGGCGCTGTCACATGGACCCTGTCTCTTCCAGATTCTTCCCGTCCTTCGCTGCTGTCAGTCGCTCCACATTGTCCGTGCGTCTCCGCCATGCTGGGCGCTATATGTCCGTGGCGCTGTCACACGGACCCTGTCTCTTCCAGATTCTTCCCGTCCTTCGCTGCTGTCAGTCGCTCCACATTCTCCGTGCGTCTCCGCCGCTCCCCGCTCACTATAACCATGAATTATGCAGACTCCGGGAGTCGTTGGCTCATGCAGCTCGGGGGCAAATATCCTCGTTTTTCTACAACTGTAAGAAAGTTGGATGAATTGCATAAACGGCAGAAGAGCGCATTCTGCTCCTGGAGGAGAGATAGCGGGAGCGACAGATGAAAGAGATTGGGAGCAGCCGGGGTGATAAAAAAATGAGACAGCCGGAGATAGCGGCACAGGATGCTAAACACTCCGCCACTCCGTGCACATGCCGCATCAGATAACGTAATCTGTGAGCGCCAAACAGGAGCGAGGGCACCACAAAGAGAGGATGGAGAGATGCGGGGAAGATGGCGGCAAAGAGGATGAAGCCAGAGCGGCCTCTGTACTGGGAGCAAACACATAGCAAGCTGCAGAAAGAACGCCGCCACCAATCCGCCAGCAAGAGGACAGATAGTTACCACTATAGGGTGCCGTTACCCAGAATGCACAGCAGAGAAATCCTAAAATGTAAAGCACCACAGCAGGAAAAGCTGAGAGGGTCCAACTCTGACACCTGCAGAATAGCGAGCGCAGCTCTGGAGTATAATACAGGATAAGTAATGTATGTACACAGTGACTGCATTAGCAGAAAAGTGAGTGCAGCTCTGGAGTATAATACAGGAGGTAACTCAGGATCAGTAATGTATGTACACAGTGACTGCACCAGCAGAATAGTGAGTGCAGCTCTGGAGTATTATACAGGAGGTAATTCAGGATCACTAATGTAATGTATGTACACAGTGACTGCACCAGCAGAATAGTGAGTGCAGCTCTGGAGTATAATACAGGAGGTAACTCAGGATCAGTAATGTATGTACACAGTGACTGCACCAGCAGAATAGAGAGTGCAGCTTTGGAGTATAATACAGGCTGTAACTCAGGATCAGTAATGTATGTACACAGTGACTGCACCAGCAGAATAGTGAGTGCAGCTCTGGAGTATAATACAGGATTCGTAATGTATGTACACAGTGACTGCACCAGCAGAATAGTGAGTGCAGCTCTGGAGTATAATACAGGAGGTAACTCAGGATCAGTAATGTAATGTATGTACACAGTGACTGCACCAGCAGAATAGTGAGTGCAGCTCTGGAGTATAATGCTGGTACAGTAGTAATCTCATGGGTAGGTTTCATACATCGGTCACTTCTTTCTCCATACTGTATACAGTATCAGGGTGGCTGTTTTCTCTGTTGGCCATATTGCATTGTTTTGTGGGTGTCCGGCGCCCCCTGTTCCCCGTGGCCTGCGCCCCCTGTTCCCCGTGGCCTGCGCCCCCTGTTCCCCGCGGCCTGTCAGTAGCAGAGGACGTCTCCCCTCCCCGCTGGATGCTGCCCACTCCTCGGTGTCCTCTTCGCTGTCTCTTTCGGTTCCTCACATGACTGAATTATGCAGTGATATCAGCTCTATTAAAAGAAGTGTAATCCAGACGTCACGAATCCTGCCCTGGAGTCAGCTCTCACATATGGTCCGGGGGTCCGGGGGGGATGTGCGTCCTCTGTCTGCAGTGCAGCTGTGCCTGGCAGACCATAGTGGGCCCCGTGAGTGAGGGGCCCTGGACGAGCTTTCTGCTTGATTTCTCATCATATCAATGATAGATGTAATGTGGCTGCTGAGACTTTTCTCTGCACAGTGCGGACCCTCGGCGGTGGCCCCCGCATATGTCTGCCGCCCTCCAGGCTGGGAATTAGTGTCTGACTCTGAGACTTTCCTACAATCCTGAGGGATAACGATTCTTACAGCTTCACCACGGTCTGATATGTGCGAGTGTGACCAGTGTATAATGCACGTGTGGATGTGACGGATATCAGCCCTGACCTCCCGCAATGAAATGTGGGGCCACGGATATTCTGTATATCAGCCCCTCAACATTTATCAATATCCGCACCCAATGAGAACATGGTGCCCTGATCACACAGCAAGAGGGCAAACTCCGCTGTATCCGGGGAGTGTGCTACATTGTATCAGTGCAGGAACATGTACAGTTAGGGCCAGAAATATTTGGACAGTGACACAAGTTTTGTTATTTTAGCTGTTTACAAAAACATGTTCAGAAATACAATTTTATATATAATATGGGCTGAAAGTGCACACTCCCAGCTGCAATATGAGAGTTTTCACATCCAAATCGGAGAAAGGGTTTAGGAATCATAGCTCTGTAATGCATAGCCTCCTCTTTTTCAAGGGACCAAAAGTAATTGGACAAGGGACTCAAAGGGCTGCAATTAACTCTGAAGGCGTCTCCCTCGTTAACCTGTAATCAATGAAGTAGTTAAAAGGTCTGGGGTTGATTACAGGTGGGTGGTTTTGCATTTGGAAGCTGTTGCTGTGACCAGACAACATGCGGTCTAAGGAACTCTCAATTGAGGTGAAGCAGAACATCCTGAGGCTGAAAAATAAAGAAAAAATCCATCAGAGAGATAGCAGACATGCTTGGAGTAGCAAAATCAACAGTCGGGTACATTCTGAGAAAAAAGGAATTGACTGGTGAGCTTGGGAACTCAAAAAGGCCTGGGCGTCCACGGATGACAACAGTGGTGGATGATCGCCGCATACTTTCTTTGGTGAAGAAGAACCCGTTCACAACATCAACTGAAGTCCAGAACCCTCTCAGTGAAGTAGGTGTATCTGTCTCTAAGTCACCAGTAAAGAGAAGACTCCATGAAAGTAAATACAAAGGGTTCACATCTAGATGCAAACCATTCATCAATTCCAAAAATAGACAGGCCAGAGTTACATTTGCTGAAAAACACCTCATGAAGCCAGCTCAGTTCTGGAAAAGTATTCTATGGACAGATGATACCAAGATCAACCTGTACCAGAATGATGGGAAGAAAAAAGTGTGGAGAAGAAAGGGAACGGCACATGATCCAAGGCACACCACATCCTCTGTAAAACATGGTGGAGGCAACGTGATGGCATGGGCATGCATGGCTTTCAATGGCACTGGGTCACTTGTGTTTATTGATGACATAACAGCAGACAAGAGTAGCCGGATGAATTCTGAAGTGTACCGGGATATACTTTCAGCCCAGATTCAGCCAAATGCCGCAAAGTTGATCGGACGGCGCTTCATAGTACAGATGGACAATGACCCCAAGCATACAGCCAAAGCTACCCAGGAGTTCATGAGTGCAAAAAAGTGGAACATTCTGCAATGGCCAAGTCAATCACCAGATCTTAACCCAATTGAGCATGCATTTCACTTGCTCAAATCCAGACTTAAGACGGAAAGACCCACAAACAAGCAAGACCTGAAGGCTGCGGCTGTAAAGGCCTGGCAAAGCATTAAGAAGGAGGAAACCCAGCGTTTGGTGATGTCCATGGGTTCCAGACTTAAGGCAGTGATTGCCTCCAAAGGATTCGCAACAAAATATTGAAAATACAAATATTTTGTTTGGGTTTGGTTTATTTGTCCAATTACTTTTGACCTCCTAAAATGTGGAGTGTTTGTAAAGAAATGTGACAATTCCTACAATTTCTATCAGATATTTTTGTTCAAACCTTCAAATTAAACGTTACAATCTGCACTTGAATTCTGTTGTAGAGGTTTCATTTCACATCCAATGTGGTGGCATGCAGAGCCCAACTCGCCAAAATTGTGTCACTGGCCAAAGATTTCTGGACCTAACTGTATCCTCATTGACCCCAACATAGCATTGCTGAGACTGCAGCTCAGGAGGTGACTGGAGGAAAAGATCTGATGTAACAGGAGAATAGTGACTGCAGCTCTGGAGGTGACTGGAGGAAAAGACACAATGTAACAACAGAATAGTGACTGCAGCTCTGGAGATGACTGGAGGATAAGACACAATGTAACAGCAGAATGGTGATGGCAGCTCTGGAGGTGACTGGAGGATAAGACACAATGTAACTGCAGAATAGTGACTGCAGCTCTGGAGGTGACTGGAGGATAAGACATGATGTGACAGCAGAATAGTGAGTGCAGCTCTGGAGGATAAGACACAATGTAACTGCAGAATAGTGAGTGCAGCTCTGGCGGATAAGACCTGATGTAACCATTGATCGTGAGATGTCCGTATTGTCAGGGGCACATTAGGATTCTCTTCGGGGATTTGTGCCTTCACATGTCATTGGGCATCGGTGGTGATAGAAACCCATTTGCTGATCAGATTTATAGACCCGGGTAATTACATTTTGTTCAGATTGAATAATCATTGATCTCTGGTTGAGAAATTCTAATTATAAATCCGGAAAGTAGAACCTTGTGTCCAATATCCATGTTCTGTCTGTGGTGTCTCGTGGTAACTGAAGTATCCCATAGTTCAGTACAATAGTGACCTAAAGAGGCTGACAACCAGGCCGTACACATGTGAGGTTGTCAGGCCTGATAACTCCCAGTGATATGGCCTGTAATCCTCGCCCAGCGTGTCCTGCTGTTTCTTGTATTACATGGCCGCTCTCCAGTGTTTTATTCTCCGTTTTGTTGATGACTCCCACAATTTTTTTTTAGATTTTTGTTTTTTCCAGGTCTATAATAGAGCGTCTCTGGGCAGATAAGCCATATGGTCTGCAGAGCCTCCATGAGGCCCCCTAGAATACATGGGCACCTGCCAAAACGTCGTTCAATTAATAATCAGCTCGCTCATTAGGTTTTTGGCGTCTTCTCTCCTCCTGGCGGCGGGGAGGCATCCAGCCATGGAATCACCTTGATACTTGCAGTTCAGTGAATCTGCAGAGGCCACTGTATATACAGTGCATATAAAAAGTTTACACAGCACGGTGAGAATGCCGCAAAACTTCACTCCGAGCGCAATAATATCACCACTTCTCCCCCGTTTAATGTCACCAAAAATCTGTACAAATCCAGTGACAAAGAAACTGAAATAAGTTTGAGCAGAAAATAAAAATAACAATATGGTTGCATAAGTGTACACACCCTTTCATAGCTAAGGGTGTGGTTGTGCTCAGAGTCAGCCGATCACCTTTACCCCCATGTTACATAGTAGTCAGTGCTCGGCCGCCGTCTTTTACAGCGATTCTGATTAACCCCAGGGAAAGTTTCACTCTCCTAGGAGGATTTTTCTGACATTTTCTGGTCCAAAAACAGCTGACAACACAGCAAAGGGTCTCACTGTGGAAAGTTATGTCAGGAGAAGGTGCAAAAACATTTCCCAGGCATCACAACCACCAGGGGCCTTGAGAAGAAGTCATCAAGCAAGGATGGAAATTTGGTGTAGACTTTTTATAATCACTATATATATATATATATATATATATATATAATGTACCGTATTTTTCATTTTATAAGACGCACCCCAAATTTAGAGATAAAAAAGGTAAAAAAAAATAAAAATGGGGTCCGTCTTATACTCTGGTGTTGTCTTACTGAAGGAGGGCAGCAGTGGTGGTGAAGCGGGGTCACAGGAGGCAGAGGTTGTGCTGGCAGCTGCGGTGAGTCCATGGTGGCGGCTAGTGGCGGCGGCAGCGGCGGGTCCGTGGCCACGCCAGCAGGGGGTGTCAGTAGTGGAGCAGACTGGTGCGGTGAGTGTTCCCGTCTGTCTGTGGTCCCGGTTCAAATGATGGTGCCTGGATCAGCGCATGCATCGATGAAGTTCTCATCCAACAGCTCCATCTGCGCATGCGCTGACCCCCGGCACCATCATTTGAAACTGGGACCGCGGACACACTGGGACACCTGCCGCAGAGCCACCCGCCTGCACAGAGTGGCAGCCAGCCGGCCTCCAGGACAGAGAGACAGCCGGCACCGACAGGCACCCAGCTTCCCACACACAGGCACCCGGTCACCTGAATGCACCCGGTTACCGCACAGACAGCCCCCCGGTAAGCTATATTTGGATTTTAAGACGCACCCCTCATTTTCCTCCCAAATTTTTGGGAGGAAAAGTGCGTCTTGTAATCCGAAAAATACGGTGTGTGTGTGTGTGTGTGTGTGTTTGTGTGTGTGTTTGTGTGTGTGTATATATATATATATATATATATATATATATATATATATATATTAAATAAAAAATAAGCCCTAGCAGAAATTTCAGCCTTTTTGGAGTATGCTTAAAAAATAAGCCCTACTCCACAAATTAGTCCAAGTTGCGGTTGAATGTTGAACACTTATATTGAATTTTGGACACCTCATTAAAGAGAGAAGACCCCTCCCCCCAAAAAAAAAACCCGAAATAAAATGGCATTCACCAAATCCTAAACAACTACAGCTGACAAGTGCCTTATTTTCAGGCATTAATGACATCAAATCTTGGATCTAAGTATCATGACCACCTTTTTGGCTGTGGTGGCCCCACTCACGGGTGTTTTCCTTGTGGCCACGGATTTTCTGCTGTCCAGTCCACCGACTGTAAACGCTAATATAAGACTAATCATACATCTTATAGCAGTATTAATGTAATTTACTCTGCAATTTGTAGTTGTCCCAACACTTCTGTGCGGCGTCCGTTCAGGGGACAGTCAGTGAGGGCGCATGTGAGGGGCCATGGTGCGGCCCGGACACTGGAGGACACCACATTATTGAATACTGTACTATACCGCAACATTTTAACCTACCATGATTGTAGCCCGGGTCCCTCAGGTTTGGACATCATTTGTGGTGGTTTTAGGGCTGGAAACACTAAAAACCCAACGTGAATCTACATGTCTTGTTGCTCCGGCTCCTGGAAGCAGTTAATGAGACACTTGGCTTTGCATCTTTCCTGTACACATAATTGCCACCGACTTTCTTTTGTTTTTTATCTTGTGTTTTAATTGGTCATTTTTTATGTTTTTGACTGGTTTCTTTTCCTTCTCGCAGCCTTTATATATATATACTGTAATAAGAAATTGTGTGTCTCTGGAACAGAGAAGCGGCTGGATTAATTATGATGGAATAACGCGCTCCGTCTATTTATTACCGCCATATGTGTTTATCTTTGTTACTCTTTAATGTTTTGTATAGGATATTATAAATGCCTTCTTACACTTTTCTCCTGGAATTTCTTGGCACGGCTTTTTGTGTTTTGTATGCCTTATTTTATTATTTTTTATGCTGATAATATGCACTTGTCTGCACTTTATTTGGACTCTTGCATTTATCATTCAGATGGTCTTCCATGGACGTATATCCTCTATTCTTACCACTGACCTGCGATGTGGTGCGTCTGTCTTGCTCTCTGCATCTCTATGGGATCCACGGTAATGCGTCCCCACCTCCGCGTCCCTTTCCTTGATGGCCGTGGGCTGTTTGTTTGTTATCCCTTTTTTAAATGTGGCCTCGTACGTGGTATATGCTGCCCGTATTAGGTCCATATTAATGGAGGAAATACAACTTCATTGTCAGCACTGGATGCTTTGCGTATTGCAGTCCTTCATTTTCTGCTGATTGTTAGAGCTCCTCGGGGGTGGGGTTATGTGACTTGGCTCTTTCTGTTGGCCAATATACCGCTAGTTAAGAGTCTAGCTGCCTGCACCAATATCCTATATTCCTAACATTGCCTTGTTACATGCAGAGATCCAATGTGTCCAGTGTGATGAATGGCACACGTCTGGCTCCTCCGTCCTCCGTCTGTGATCGCAGCCTCGTCCCCCGCAGTTTTGTTTGTAGGTAATATTACATATAAATACATAGCTGTTGTAATGAAGCCCACGTATTGTGTAATGAGCCGTGACTGCTTTGTGTTCCCGCGTCGTCCTCGCGCTGCGCTGGAGAAATATTTGCTTTTTTCCCCTGCTTGTATTTTGCTTAAATGCAGCAATTCGGTGTGTCTGTGGACATCCGCGCCATCAATAGGAGCTGTCAGGACCGGAGACGTCTGACACATGTTTGGGATAAGTATCAATTTTCGCGTCACACGCTGCCTTTATTTTCTGTGTTCTCCGGTAAATAGTCCGCCTATTTCTCAGTACGCAGCTGATTAATAGGGAGCGACTCCCCTCCCCCCACTGAGGTGACATTAATAGATTCAGCTGCATACGGTGGGTGACATTTACCAAATGAAAGGAAAGCAAGGTGCGTTTAGAAAAAAAAATGGCGCAAATGGCGTGCTCCATGCTTGTTATTAGATGCACAACATTTTTCCAAAATGAAGTGCCACATTGTGTTCCTGAGCGGTAACAGATGCCGTATTTGTGCGGTCTGTCACTGGCGGCCGCTGACGGTTGGAGGGGCTCAGTACATTGCGTCACATATTGACTGGCAGACTGCGGCTGGCAGGGAGTCCATGAGCCGCTCAGATCTGGCAGCCGCTGCTGGCCCGACCGTCAGGTGCGCGGGGCCAAGAGGAAAAGGACGGAGATTTATTTTGCTCGGTAGCATCTTTTTGTCACAAAAAATAAAAACAAAACTGTGGACTCCCCCACAGCCGCCACGATCACACGCCTCTCTGTGACCCATTGTCAGGCTGCATGATTCTGCTTCAATGATCGTCCATGGAGAAGCAGCAGAAGAGATGAGAAGAGCCAAATCTGCCCGAAAACAGTCCGTCCTCCAAACATCGGCCTCTAGTATCATCAACAGAGTACGGCGATCAAAGGAGACCCCGAGACCTCCGCGCTCCAGAGGCCGAGTCCTTTATATTGTGATGGAGTAATGCACAAAAACAAACATGGGGGTAGATTAAATCACAACCGGAATATGTGCAAGGAGAGAAAAACAGCCGTGTACACACCGGAGGGGATGGAGGACGGGGGAAATTACCAGATTTATGTCTACTTCCTATCAATGTGACCATCTGTACTTACTGTAAGGGTTACAAGTTTGAACACCTCTGTTAATGTAATTGTTTACCTTGTTTTTATTGGAACGTGCACATAATAGATTCAGACTGATGGCAGCAAGCAGTAAAGAAACAAGCGTGGCACAGAGCAGAATGTGTTTCAGCGGAGATCTCGGAGTACCCCCTTTTACTCTGATGATGACCGCTTTACATTTGTTTGGAGTGTTCTAAAACTTTTGACCTGTATTTTATGTAACTATGTCCCTATGTAATGATTTGCATCTATGGTGATGTCACTAGGTAATGATCTGTATCCGTGTAGTAATGTCATTATGTAATGATCTGTATCTGTGTAGTAATGTCATTATGTAATGATCTGTATCTGTGTAGTAATGTCACTATGTAATGATCTGTATCTGTGTAGTAATGGCACTATGTAATCTGTAACTGTGTAGTAATGTCACTATGTAATGACCTGTATCTGTGTAGCGATGTCACTATGTAATGATCTGTATCTGTGTAGTGATGTCACTATGTAATGATCTGTATCTGTGTAGTGATGTCACTATGTAATGATCTGTGTACTGATGTCACTATGTAATGAACTGTATCTGTGTAGTGATGGCAATATGTAATGATCTGTATCTGTGTAGTGATGTCAATATGTAATGATTTGTATCTGTGTAGTGATCTCACTATGTAATAATCTGTATCTGTGTAGTGATGTCAATATGTAATGATTTGTATCTGTGTAGTGATCTCACTATGTAACGAACTGTATCTCTGTAGTGATGGCACTATGTAATAATCTGTATCTGTGTAGTGATGTCACTATGTAATGATCTCTGTACTGTTGTCACTATGTAATAATCTGTATCTGTGTAGTGATGTCCCTATGTAATAATCTGTATCTGTGTAATGATCTCAATATGTAGTGATTTGTATTTGTGTAGTGATCTCACTATGTAACGATCTGAATCTGTGTAGTGATGTCACTATGTAATGAACTGTATCTGTGTAGTGATGTCCCTATGTAATGACCTGTATCTGTGTAGTGATCTCAATATGTAATGACCTGTATCTGTGTAGTGATGTCACTATGTAATGATCTGTATCTGTGTAGTGATGTCACTATGTAATGATCTGTGTACTGATGTCACTATGTAATGATTTGTATCTGTGTAGTGATCTCACTATGTAACGTTCTGAATCTGTGTAGTGATGTCACTATGTAATGATCTATCTGTGTAGTGATATCATTATGTAATGATCTGTATCTGTGTGGTGATGTCACTATGTAATGATCTGTATCTGTGTAGTGATCTGTATCTGTGTAGTGATGTCACTATGTAATGATCTGTATCTGTGTAGTGATGTCACTATGTAATGATCTGTATCTGTGTAGTGATGTCACTATGTAATAATCTGTATCTGTGTAGTGATCTCAATATGTAATGACCTGTATCTGTGTAGTGATGTCACTATGTAATGATCTGTATCTGTGTAGTGATGTCACTATGTAATGATCTGTGTACTGATGTCACTATGTAATGAACTGTATCTGTGTAGTGATGTCCCTATGTAATGATCTGTATCTATGTAGTGATGTCACTATGTAATTTGTATCTGTGTAGTTATCTCACTATGTAACGTTCTGTATCTGTGCAGTGATGTCACTATGTAATGATCTGTATCTGTGTAGTGATGTCACTATGTAATGATCTGTATCTGTGTAGTGATGTCACTGTGTAGTGATCTGTATCTGTGTAGTGATGTCACTATGTAGTGATCTGTATCTGTGTAGTGATGTCACTATGTAATGATCTGTATCTGTGTAGTGATGTCACTATGTAATGATCTGTATCTGTGTAGTGATGTCACTATGTAATGATCTGTATCTGTGTAGTGATGTCACTATGTAATGATCTGTATCTGTGTAGTGATGTCACTGTGTAGTGATCTGTATCTGTGTAGTGATGTCACTATGTAATGATCTGTATCTGTGTAGTGATGTCACTATGTAATGATCTGTATCTGTGTAGTGATGTCATTATGTAGTGATCTGTATCTGTGTAGTGATCTGTATCTGTGTAGTTATGTCACTATGTAATCTGTATCTGTGTAGTGATCTGTATCTGTGTAGTGATCTGTATCTGTGTAGTGATCTGTATCTGTGTGGTGATATCACTATGTAACGATCTGTTGCAATTCTTTCAGTTTAACAATCATTTATATTAGTTGTAAAGTGTGTCCAATTGTTGTATCATAATTCTAATAGTTTGATGAAAGTTCTGTAACTTTCCACTATATTTTCAATTTCTCGAGATCCTTTTTTGCTATTGCTGATTAGAAACATTCTTATTTTTATTATTATTATATTAATATTATTTTAAACCAAACGTTGCCGTTCCCTGCGTGATCCTGTGACAATCCGTCAGCACAGGAGAGATCTGCTCGGCTGATGGGCTCCGCTCCGGATGGAGGGGGATTAGTTCAGGACAGAAAAGCCTTTTATTGGCAGTGAAGCAGCGAGGACGACTTCTTTAGACTTATTCTATCAGACGCTCCGTCACTAAAGTTCTTTGGGAGTAAATTCTCTAATGTCCTAAATGTCAGAGCAAATTTTGGTGCAAAAACAAACAAACCTGATCGGAAATGTAACCACGTTGGAAACATTTCCGATTTCTCCTCTTCCCACCATTATTTCCATTTAATTTGTATCTTCTTCCCGCCGTGTCAGGCTGAAAAACTAGAAACATTAAACATTAAAGTTATCGTTTTTGAAACCACAGGAATAAAAAAAGGTCATGTGAAAAAAAGGATCGCTGTTACTTTAAGGGGATGTGTAATCAGGACATGACCTATATGAACCAGGTTTCTGTGTTAAATTTATTATGTTTTTTCCTTGCCCAAATCTTGTAATTTTCACACTCACCACTGGGGCTGTTGAATTTTCTAACTTCCTTTTGTTCCATTGGCAGCGATAAACTGAGTACACCCCTATATTTTGTATTGAAGCCTCTAATGACTGTGTGCAAAGGTCATTGTACAGCAGGAGAAGGTGAGCTGTGATATCTTTAGTGATTGTCAATTCTGTGTTAATAGCTGGGTATTGAGCTGTTACCAGTCAGAGTAATCCTGCGTCTGATGATAATGAGACTGCTGAAAACTCTAATTTAAAGGACTGGAAGTACGAGACTAATATGGGCCCAGTGGGCAGTGTGAAAATGTAAGTTTATGTATAATATTTTTTATTTCATTGTATTCATTTAGCACTCGGCCTGATATGACCTTGTGTGACTCTGCGGACACTTTCCCTTTAAGGGTTCAGTTTTTTTGTCATCTGCCCCAATCTTCCATTTTGCTGTTACATAATATATTATTGCACCATGTTGCAATATTGTAGCAGGATTATTACAGTCTGTAACTGTAGATTAGTTTCTGGGACGTTCATGACTTACTAAGCATGTTGTAAGCGTCCTTTGTCGTCGTCGGCGGGGTGGGATTATGATGGGGGAGGGGTGCGTGGGATTAATACTTCCATTATCTCCCGGTGGCACTCTGATCGCCATGTCAGCCCCAGTCCCGTACACACAATTACTTTCCCTTCTGAGGAACTGTCAGTGTTGGTAAACTCCAGCAACTAAACTGCATTAGGCGGCAATCTGCTTGTCCTGTGAGGTTATTAATAGTGTATTGATTTTACCATATTGCTGCTGAGAGTGGGTCCGTCCTGAGCGGCGCTTATCTGAGTCCTGACCGCTGACTGCTCGGCCGCCCCTGATCGATGCTCCTCAATTCCTGAACTGAATGTGCGGCCTGTGTTCTTAATCCACTTTACAGAGTTGACGGCGCCTGTGAGATGTGATCACAACTTCATCTGGAAAAGCTGGCGCACGGGTCACAGACGGACGGCCACAAACCCGCAGCCACGAATCCATCCCTGACTTCACAAACCCCTATACTTACAACTCCTGGAGTCATTCTCTCCATAGCTGAGAACTGGGCGACAACCAACATGGCCACCACTGCAGCTATCACCAGAGTTGTCAGCACCCCTAGCATTCTGAATGACTGATCCATTTAGGTTTGTACCAAAGTATCATGGGACATTGCTATTCCTGAACATTGATTTGCTACTGTAAGGACAGGCCGCCATTCCTGCCCATCGAGTATCTATCAGAAGAGATTGTCAATCATGCACATCTAGTTTCTGTTACTCTGTATCAGGAGCGACTGTCATCCCTGCATATCTAGTTTCTGTTTCTCTCTATGAGAAGTGACTGTCATCCCTGCACATCTTGTTTCTGTTTCTATGAGGAGCAACTGGCATCCCTGCACATCTAGTTTCTGTTTCTCTCTATGATAAGTGACTGTCATCCCTGCACATCTAGTTTCTGTTTCTATCAGGAGCGACTGTCATCCCTGCACATCTAGTTTCTGTTTCTATGAGGAGCAACTGGCATCCCTGCACATCTAGTTTCTGTTTCTCTCTATGAGAAGTGACTGTTATCCCTGCACATCTAGTTTCTGTTTCTATGAGGAGCAACTGGCATCCCTGCACAACTAGTTTCTGTTTCTCTCTATGAGAAGTGACTGTCATCCCTGCACATGTGGTTTCCGTTTCTAACAGAACCGACTGTCATCCCTGCAAATCTAGTTTCTGTTTCTCTCTATGAGAAGTGACTGGCATCCCTGCACATCTAGTTTCCATTTCCACAGGTGCGGCTATCATCCCTGCACATCTAGTTTCAGTTTCTAACAGGAGTGACTGTCATCTTTGCCCATCTAGCTTCCGTTTCTATCAGGAGCGACTGTCATCCCTACACATCTAGTTTCTGTTTCTGTCTATGAGAGGTGACTGTCATTCCTGCACATCTAGTTTCCGTTTCTATCAGGAGCGACTGTCATCCCTGCACATCTAGTTTGTTTCTCTCTATGAGAAGTGACTGGTATCCCTGCACATCTAGTTTCCGTTTCTATCAGGAGCGACTGTCGTCCCTGCACATCTAGTTTCTGTTTCTCTCTATGAGAAGTGACTGGCATCCCTGCACATCCAGTTTCCGTTTTTATCAGTAGCGACTCATCCCTACACATCTAGTTTCTGTTTCTCTCTATGAGAAGTGACAGGCATCCCTGCACATCTAGTTTCCATTTCTACAGGAGCGGCTGTAATGCCTGCACATCTAGTTTCTGTTTCTAACAGGAGCGACTGTCATCTTTGCCCATCTAGTTTCCGTTTCTATCAGAAGCGACTGGCATCCCTGCACATCTAGTTTTCGTTTTTATCAGGAGCGACTGTCATCCCTGCATGTCTAGTTTAAGTTTCTCTCTATGAGAAGTGACTGGCATCCCTGCACGTCTAGTTTCCGTTTCTATCAGGAGCAACTGTCGGCCCTGCACATCCAGTTTCTGTTTCTCCCTATGAGAAGTGACTGTCGTCCCTGCACATCTAGTTTCTGTTTCTCTCTATGAGAAGTGACTGGCATCCCTGCACATCTAGTTTCTGTTTCTCTCTATGAGAAGTGACTGTCGTCCCTGCACATCTAGTTTCTGTTTCTCTATGAGAAGTGACTGGCATCCCTGCACATCCAGTTTCCGTTTTTATCAGTAGCGTCTCATCCCTGCACATCTAGTTTCCGTTTCTATCAGGAGCGACTGTCATCCCTGCACATCTAGTTTCTGTTTCTCTCTATGAGAAGTGACTGGCATCCCTGCACATCCAGTTTCCGTTTTTATCAGTAGCGACTCATCCCTGCACATCTAGTTTCCGTTTCTATCAGGAGCGACTGTCATCCCTGCACATCTAGGTTCTGTTTCTCTCTATGAGAAGTGACTGGCATCCCTGCACTTCCAGTTTCTGTTTGTCTCTATGAGAAGTGGCTGGCATCCCTGCACATCCAGTTTCTGTTTGTCTCTATGAGAAGTGACTGTCATCCCTGCACATCTAGGTTCTGTTACTCTGTATCAGGAGAGATTACTAGCTGTGTTGGGATCACAGGTGGATTTCTGGTGACTCACAGAATAAGGCCCCTGAATATCTCCAGCATAAAGGGCGCAATGAATTATTAAAGTCACATTCTGAATAAAATATAACAGAATATATTTCAGTGTTGTGAGATCGTAAACCAGACCCGGAGCAAGTGCTTAGGATTCTGTCCGTACCATGCACTTCTTCATCACCGGGATGTCTGCGCCTCTTCACAAGGAGGTGATGTATCCAGTCACCGCGGGTTCATTGTCCCTATAGACCGCGACTCATATGGCCCCAGGTCACCGGCCGTTTTATGTATAACTTCCTCTCTTGTAATAGACGAGGTCTTGCTGAGAGTTGTAGTTCACAGTAACTATAGAAGTCATATGCAAAGGTGAAGATGTAAGAAGTGGCCAGACCAGAACTATGCACAGCGACTATACAGTGCAGAAAGCTAATCCTGTCCACACGGGTGATGGGCTTGTCACATTGCAAACAGTAAATAGCAGAATGTATCCTCCTCCCGTCCTGGACTCCTACCTACACTGACACACGGTAACAAACACTCAGCTGTGTCCACAGGATTAGATCAGGACAGAGTCACACAATGTCTGCCTCCTCCATGCTCTTCCCGTTTCTGCAGCAGAATGGAGGATTTCCGGTTACATGAGCGATGGGCTGATACTTTGTAGCCACCTGCTCCCTCCGATCATGTAAAGCCTCTTGTAGCTTGTTACTTGCTACTTAATATGTCGTAATCATCTGATACAAGTGTAATCTCGGAGTGGACCCGCGGCCCAGGTGCCAGACTGCGCCACAAACCCCCAATTACACCCTCGCAGATGGCGGCACTAATGGCGCTGGAGAAAATAACACGTTGAAGGCTCAGAAGTGTAATATTTCTTGCAGTGTCAGTAAAGCGCACGTCACCGCGCTCTTACCCAGCGTAATTACATGTTTACCCGATGTTAAGCCTGCTCTTGTCAAGGTTGCCCTTAATTGGTGGATTCATTATTCCGGTAGTAGAAGTGGTCGCGTGGGCAGCGATGGAGCCGGATTTCTAACCATTGCAGTGATCCTGATATTTTCTGCGTCCTCGCTTCATCTTTGACTCTTCAGGGAAAGTTTTTGAGTGCGCGAGGCCACTAGGCGATAAAACAGCCATTTTCACAGCCCATAAAGTCTCTGTAGAGCGCACTCCATTACCGTGGCCAATGTAATTCCGATAAAAGCGAATCCTTTATGTTTATTGGGTTCTGACTGTGACCGTTCTATGTACGTAAGAAGGTTCTGCTCGGCTGATATAATTAACCGCTCTCGTCTTCTGCAGGCTCCCCGAGGTGCGGATCTCAGACAACGGACCCTACGAGTGCCATGTCGGGATATACGACCGGGCCACACGGGAGAAAGTGGTGCTCGCATCAGACAATGTATTCCTCAACGTCATGTGTGAGTATCTATCATAACTCCGGCCGGTGGTCGATAACGCTCTCAGAATAAATAGCTCTGCGCAGGGTTCTTCATGGACAATCAATTGTAGCCGAGGGCTTGTGTGTTCGCTGCTCCGCGCTAATTAAAACAGAGGAATTATCAGCACTGCGCACATTATCGCTCAGAGCCGACTCAAGGCGTGAAAGTTAGTTTTCTTTGCCCCCCGGTTCTATTGATCACTCTGGTTACTTTTCATAGATGATATTGACAGCAGTGTCACTGGTGGGACATGAGGACGTACTGCAGGCTGCTCCAACTGTGTAATCCCAACTGAGCGGCCATGAAGTGGGCGGAGTCTGTTCTGTAATCGAACTGATACATTGTGCTTATTGTGTCACATTCAGGAGTAATGATGGTGTCGCTGCCGCAACCAGTGTACATCACACCATAAGAAGAGCGCTCAAATCTCTGTCCCTCCAGGCTCCTCTGCCCTCCTCCCTCCA